>NC_134364.1:135044635-135197135 GCF_048569485.1 Anomaloglossus baeobatrachus | reverse complement strand
CTTATTTTGAGTTTTTTTCATTACTACCCTATTGGGCTACATTGGGGCAGGTAAGTAGATAGAGAGCACTTACCTGCCCTGCTGTCAGCCCCTCTCCCCCGGCTCAGAGTGGTCATGTGACCGCTCCTGCCGCGATTTTGCTGCTATCGGTCATTTCATGTCAACATGGGCAGGGCCATGTTGACATGCAAATCTGGAAACAGCATGTCGCCTCCCTGCTGGGTTGTACAGTGCGTGGAGTCCCCGCCCCCTTCCCTGCACCCTCCCACACATTCCCCCGCACCCCTTACTCTCCCCGCAACCTCCCCCTGCACTGCTGTGGGGTCCGTGACCTCAGAAAGGGGCCTGGCGGTGGCTGCCGTGGTGTCACCGCCAGCACCGGACCCCTGCTCAGGATCGCACATTCAAATATACCGGCATCACAGATCACAGATGCCGGTATATTTGAAAGCGCTGATGAGAAGGAACGCTGCTTCTCATCACTGTCCCGCTGTCTGTGCTCTCTTGAGCACAGCGGTGACGTCACTACTGTGCTGATATGTCCAGAGCACAGACAGCGTGCGAACGGGCAGGAGCGGCGGGAACAGAGGACGGGTGAGTATGTACTCCCTACATGTGTTCCGTATGGGGGTAGGGAGGTCGGTACAGAGCGCCATGTGTGCGTGCAGACCCTGATGTGTGTATGCGGTGCAGACCCTGATGTGTGTATGCGGTGCAGACCCTGATGTGTGTATGCGGTGCAGAGCCCGATGTGTGTATGCGGTGCAGAGCCCGATGTGTGTATGCGGTGCAGAGCCCGATGTGTGTATGCGGTGCAGAGCCCGATGTGTGTATGCGGTGCAGAGCCCGATGTGTGTATGCGGTGCAGAGCCCGATGTGTGTATGCGGTGCAGAGCCCGATGTGTGTATGCGGTGCAGAGCCCGATGTGTGTATGCGGTGCAGAGCCCGATGTGTGTATGCGGTGCAGAGCCCGATGTGTGTATGCGGTGCAGAGCCCGATGTGTGTATGCGGTGCAGAGCCCGATGTGTGTATGCGGTGCAGAGCCCGATGTGTGTATGCGGTGCAGAGCCCGATGTGTGTATGCGGTGCAGAGCCCGATGTGTGTATGCGGTGCAGAGCCCGATGTGTGTATGCGGTGCAGAGCCCGATGTGTGTATGCGGTGCAGAGCCCGATGTGTGTATGTGGTGCAGAGCCCGATGTGTGTATGCGGTGCAGAGCCTGATGTGTGTATGCGGTACAGAGCCCGATGTGTGTATGCGGTGCAGAGCCCGATGTGTGTATGCGGTGCAGAGCCCGATGTGTGTATGCGGTGCAGAGCCCGATGTGGGGCTGTTATTTGCAATGCTGTAGTGATAACAGGTCAGTGCTCGGGCAGAATATACTGACAGGGAATGTGTGTGCAGGGGGCAGGCAGGGGGCAAGGCTGGACACTGGGGTGGGGCTGGACAGTGAGGCCGGGCGGTGCCAGCTGTGACTGGGAGGTGTGGCACAGGAAGTGGTCAGTTTGCTTGTGCTGAATGTAAATGTGGCGCCCTGGACAAGCCAGGACGTCACAGGTACTGCAACAACAAACCCCCACCCCGGTTAGGCACACCAGCCACACACACACAAATCCTTGTTGCCTCCCTCCTGGGGCTGATGTCCACACCAGGTGGGGCGGAGCCAGGTGGTTGGCTCCTCCCACCGAGGAGTTCACAGTCTTGGAGGCGGGAAAGAAGGTCATATAGTGACAAGGAGTGGAGTAGGAGAGTTTGAAGCTGAAGGAGGTAGTAGTGGAGGAGCAGACTGACCGTGTCCGGGTACGTGGCCCGGGCACATACAGCAAGGTTGGCAGACGGTGGTGACCATCTGCAGGAGAGGCAGATTGACGCACAACCGTAAGGACCGGGGACGGGCGGTGGCCCGCTGGTACCGGACCGAGGAGCGAAGAGAAGCCAGCACCATCCGGCAGGGCCTACGGACCCCGACCAGGCTAGGAGTCGCCGTTAAACCGGTCAAATCCGTCAGCGACGGGAACCTCCTGGGTTTACCAGCAATAAAGACCCGACTGAAGGCAACCGTCCAAACCGTGAGGGAGAAAAAGCTACCAGGGCCAGAGCCTGCGGGCAACAAAAGGGCTCCCTTAGCCAACACACCGCTGGGGAGCGGGCTATCAGTGGGAAGCCATTGGGGCCGAGAACAGAACACCGGTGCAGGGAGAGACAGTTACCGCCAACCTACCGGGAGTGACCGCCGCAGCCGTCTGTGGGACTCGTCCATCCAGCTGTTTGTTTTACCAGAGACTCAGTGTGCGTTACTGGCTGAGTAAGTACCACCGTGCCATCTGGCACTGCGCTGCCCCGCGACCCTGCACCTGGCCAGACCCCGCAACCCACCTTTCAACCTCAACTACCGGGCCCCAGGACCACCAAAACCCCCCCTACCCACGGAGGGGAGAAAACATCTCAGCTGCTCCCCGTCAACGCTCCCGGGATCCCCGTACAGAGCAGCGGTGGTGTCCCAACCTCACCACAAACCGTGGGTGGCGTCACGAACCGACATCCCAAACCCCAACAAACCACCCTTTTCACTCACGGGCGAGGAGCGCCGCTCGAGTCCCCGGATCCCGCCCACCGCTCGAGCCACCGAGCAGCAGCAGCGCCAGACCCGAGCATGGTGAGCGCAGCGTCCCCTCCCCGCCCGCGACATAAACAGAGAGCTGCAGAGAAAGGGTGAGTTCAAGAGGAACAAAAGTTAGAAAACAAAAAATAACAATGTAGGGGTGATTTATATGACAATACAGCACAGATTAGCTTAAACTCAAACATTTTTGTTATGTCGGACAACCCCTTTAACTGTGCAACAACTTGGGTTCTCTCCGATTGAAAATAACTCAGGTAAGTGCTCCAAAGCGAGCCAGAAAATAATGTGCACTACAGCTCAATCCTATGCAATTAATGAAGTGATAGGTACATTGCAATAAAAATACTATACAACCATCTAATTCAAAGTAACTACACCAGACTCAAAAGGTCTAAGATCTATTTAAAAATGTATGCAATTTCTATTTTGAAATGTGGTGACACATCTGCTTTAAGTGACGGTGATCTTACCTTCACTGCACTATGAATCCGGTAATTAAAGGTTTCGTTCCATTCAGGGTCTGAGGAGTTATACACAACTTTTGTCCTGAAAGGCATCGGGGATGCAGTGGGAAGTCTCAACTGAACATAGCAATCTGCCTCGGACACTAAGAACAGTAAAAAGGAAAAAAAAAACACCAAGAATTCAGAAGGGATAAATAAGCTATGGGCTGTGGATGAATAACTGAAGATGTAGAAGCAGATGCATTCCAAGAATGCCTTGGTTTTCATTTTTTTAAACTTGTTTTTAATAATGTTATGCATATAATAACACTAAAAAGAAGGATATATGTGAGGTTATAAAAGTAAGGTAAAGATGATTATAATAATACAAGGCATTAATTACAATTCTTACTACGGTAGTATAATTTATGCATGTCAAAAACACACAACAAAATAAATAAATACATTAAAAAAAGCGATTATGGAAGTGTGCCTTTCTCTATTCTAGACTCTCCAGGCAGGAAGGCTATCAAGCTTACCCATGTGGCGAAGAACTTCTACAAACAATTTAAAAAGAGAAAATATTTTTCTAAGAATAATTTTTGTCATGCTTGATTAGCTAAATTTGGAGAATAATATTTTTTTAAACTTTATTTATTTATTTAATCGTATGAATGTATACCTTACCATCATATAAAAATAAACACCAGACAATAGACAGTGATTGAAAAATATCAAAAGGATAAAAATCAAATTTGAATATCAAGATTTTCTATATATGCAATAGCGTTATCATTTACAGTATAGAAATCCTTCTTGTCACCATGGTAGGATCTCAGGGGGCTCCTCAACAATGTGCTGGATAGTGCGACCATCTGCTCCACAGTCACAGGTCGGAGAGTCATATTTTCCCCACTTATACATAAAATCTGCACAGACGCCAAAGTTTGTTCTGATACGATTTAGAGTAACCCATGTTTTCCTTGGTAGATTGAAGCCTGGTGGAGGGTTTTGTAAATTAGGGAACATTTGGGGATCACCGTCTACTACATTGACCCAAAGTACTCGCCATTTCTCCTCTAAATTGAAGTTTTGTTCATGCAAGGTGATTGCAGTTCGGATGGGTGGATGTCTTGTTTTCAATCGTTGTATTGTAACATCTCTGATATTTTGGTGTATTGGAAGTTTTTCATTATTCACTACTTTAGTGTATTCTTTAAGTAGGAGCTTCTGTCTTCTTAGATTTGCGGGTGCGATATGACCCAGCACAGGTAACCAGGGAACAGGTATAGGTCTAATAGCACCAGATATTATACGCATAGAGTTGTTCAGCTGAGTGTCAATTAAGTTTACACGACAGCTATTTATCCATGCTGGAGCACAGTATTCTGCAGCAGAGTACACCAGGGCAAGAGTAGATGTTCTCAAAACAGATGTTGCCGAGCCCCAGGAGGATCCACAAAGTTTCTGAATAATATTATTACATGCTTTCAGTTTCTGTGCCAATTTATCCAGATGGGATTTAAAAGTTAGACTTCTATCAAGGGTTACACCTAAGTACTTAGGATTGAAATTGTGTTTAACAGGTTGGCCTTCAAATTGTACTTTAAGTTCAGTCTTGGCACTTGCATTGTGTAAATGAAAGCAACAAACTTCTGTTTTTGATGGGTTAGGTTTTAATCTCCATTGTCGGAAGTACTTTCCCATTACACTAATATCTTTTGTAAGAACATCCTCTGCTTCCTCTATTGTTTTGCTTACCATAGCAAGTGCCCAGTCATCGGCATATCCAAATTTCCGTGACACTGTTTTAAACTACTAAATTTATATGTATGCGTTTCCTAGAGTCCTTAAACTCTTTAGGTTCTACTGAACCAAAGAGACCCAAATGTATGTTAAACGGCACAAAATTGGTCCGATGCTTCAAAGGAAAATGTTATACTCCGTGTATGGAAGTGTTTTTTTAATTTTTTTTCAAAGGGAGTATTCTTGTATGGAAGAAAGGCCTGGCATTCTAGTCCTGTATTTATGCCAAGAAAACTTGATGGAGAGTACAATCAAAGGAATCCAATGTAGTGCTGGAAGATGCACACCTAGGTCAGGAGGCACTCAAGTTACTGGGGAAGAGCCAATGGTCGATTAGAGTATGATCAAGTCTCACGATGAGCCAGGATCAAATCCGTAAGGTCATCTTGGTGCTGATGTCGTTTGGTCAAAAGGCAAGATCAAAAGCTGCAAAGATATCATAAAATTTTGGAACTTGGAATGTATGAACCATAAACCAAGGTAAACTCAACATCGTCAAAGCTGAAATGGATAGAACAGGACATGACTTACTCGGAATGAATGAATAGGCGGGCTTTACACACTACGACATCGCAGGTGCGATGTCGGTGGGGTCAAATTAAAAGTGACGCACATCCGGCATCGCATGTGACATCGTAGTGTGTAAAGCCTAGATGATACGATTAACGAGCGCAAAATCGTCATAATCGTATCATCGGTGCAGCGTCGGCGTAATCCATAATTACGCTGACGCGACGGTCCGATGTTGTTCCTCGCTTCTGCGGCAGCACACATCGCTGTGTGTGAAGTCGCAGGAGCGAGGTACATCTCCTACCGGCATCACCGCGGCTTCCGTAGGATATGCGGAAGGAAGGAGGTGGGCAGGATGTTTACATCCTGCTCATCTCCGCCCCTCCGCCGCTATTGGCCGCCTGCCGTGTGACATCGCTATGACGCTGCACGACCCGCCCCCTTAGGAAGGAGGCGGGTCGCCGGCCAGAGCGACGGTCGCAGGGCAGGTGAGTGCATGTGAAGCTGGCGTAGTGATAATTTTCGCTACGCCAGCTATCACACGATATCGTACCTGCGACGGGGGCGGGGGACTATCGCGTGCGACATCGCAGCATCGGCTTGCGATGTCGCAACGTGCAAACCCGCCCTTAGAGTCAAATAAACATTGGGCTACCACTCTGGTAATAATAACCAAATAAGAAAAGGCATCGCTTTTACTCTCAACCAAAGATTGTCCGGCATTGTCCTGAAGTGCAATGCAGTCAGTGATAGAGTTATCTCAATACGTCTTCAAGGAGAGCCAATCCATGTCACCATTATACAAGTCCATTCACTAACAACATATGCAGAGGAGGACGACGTTTAATTAATATACAATCAAGTTCAAGAAGAAATCTACAAGACGCCAAAACAAGACAGACACTCATTATCATGTGATACTTGAATGCCAAAAATGGGCCACGGCAAAATGGAACAGTTTTTGAAAATTTTGGACTTGGTGAACGAAACAAGGCTGGAGGAAGATTCATTGACTTCTGTACAAAAAATCAACTGTCCATTAGGAACATCTTTAAAAATCATAAACTGAGACTCTACGCATAGACATCACGGAATGTGGCCTCTAAGAATCAGATTCATTATTTATGTATTAGCCAAAGATGGATGTTGTCAAGAAAACAAGGCCAGGAACTGACTGTGGAACTGATCAGGAACTTTTGACAGCAAAGATTATAGTCAAGCTGCACAAAGACTAGACAACAGGTCGGTCCCACCTTCGATTTAGTGTTTTGTTTTTGTTTTGTTTTTTAATGGTCTGCACAGCCGATTTATATCAGTGTGGGGAGATAGGAGATAAGGTTTGCACACCAGTGACTATGTAAGGGGAATACATGAAATAGCAGAAACTGCTGTGTGAATACTGACTTGAAAAATCCAATAGCTATATGTAAGAGTGAAAATGTGAAAAATGGAATCTGCATTACTGCCATGAACATATGAATCAAGAGAAATTTAGCTACTGAATTGATCAATGCAATAGAGCCCCAACACTACGCCAAAGTATTTCTCTACGTTGGGGTCCCTAGCTTGTGTGTGTCCTCTCATGCAGTTAAAAAACGTACCGTGTATGGGAAGCCTAGACCCAGGCTATATACGCGTATAATGTGGACTGGCAATAGGTGTGAGTGGGGAGGGTTCACAAACGATAAACTACTAACAAATAAGGAATAACGTTTGGAACACCATTCTAAGTCTGAACTGGGTGCAAAAACCTAAAAAACTGGTGTCCATACCTTATCTCCCCATAGTGATGTTTTTTTAGGTTTTTGCACCCAGTTCAGACTTAGAATGGTGTTCCAAACGTTATTCGTTATTGTTAGTAGTTTTTCGTTTGTGAACCCTCCCCAACCACACCTATTGCCAATTCATATCATACGCATAAATAGCCTGGGTCTCAGCTTCCCATACACGGTAAGTTTTTTAACTGCATGAGAGGACACACACAAGCTAGGGACCCCAACGTAGAGAAATACTTTGGCGTAGTGTTGGGGCTCTATTGCATTGATCAATTCAGTAGCTAAATTTCTCTTGATTCATATGTTCATGGCTGTAATGCAGATTCCATTTTTCACATTTTCACTCTTGCATATAGCTATTGGATTTTTCAAGTAAGTATTCACACAGCAGTTTCTGCTATTTCTTGTATTCCCCTTACATAGTCACTGGTGTGCATACCTTATCTCCCCATAGTGATGTTTTTTTAGGTTTTTGCACCCAGTTCAGACTTAGAATGGTGTTCCAAACGTTATTCCTTATTGATTTCTATCAGTGGACACGTATGAAAGAAATTAGTTAAACTTGTCCAAAACTAAATCATAGAGCATCACTCCAATTCAACAATCTTCAACCTTATCTCATGATTTTAATCAAGAGATACCCAGAGTATATCGATGCAATATAAAAAATTACATTATATATTTATATAGTTATTATAAAATTATATATTATACACGCCTCTTTGTGAAGAAGCTATTGCGAAACGTACGTCAAAGTGGAAGGACGGGTACCTTCACACCGAGGTAATGAATACATGTCAGATTTATTGTCAGATTTGCTTCCAATGTAGTTGCGCTTTCACATATATTTGTGCATTATGTGATTAGATGTACGTGTATAGATGCGGGCATTGCCATATATACTTTACAAGCACTTAACAGTATTTGGTCTCACACGTGCACTCAGTGATTTATAACAGGTGTGCTATTCTAGTCACAAATATACTGCACATCGCTACAGAATAGGTGAATTTTCACTAGCATTAATATACTTTATATATAGAATAGTTGCTTCTGTGCATGGTGATATGCTTAATTTATAAACAGTTGGTGATGCC
Source organism: Anomaloglossus baeobatrachus (assembly GCF_048569485.1). NCBI lineage: Eukaryota > Metazoa > Chordata > Amphibia > Anura > Aromobatidae > Anomaloglossus > Anomaloglossus baeobatrachus. The sequence continues at coordinate 135,188,879 of NC_134364.1, read as the reverse complement.
CATTCACGTTGTCATAGTGATTATACATTTTTAACGTGGTTTATGTAGGGGATTACAATCGGTTTGACTGTATTAACAGCATTGCGTACTGATAGGTAACAATTTTTTTACATTTAAAAAAAACTGTTACATTGCTGCTTATGTTGTCCAATTTTTTGATGTTCCTGTACATGATAATATATTTAATCTGTGGACAACTGACAACGTGAAGGGGCGCTATCACTGTAAATTGCATATATTTGTTAATATCTCATACTAGTGATAATGTTTAGTTGGATGATGTTAGCGGTGCTGCGCTTATATAGGTGAAAGCTTTGTTATACCGTATATGAATGAAAAATCGCAACATTGCCGCTTATATTATCCAAATTCAGGATTACTGTGTGCACATAGTTATATTTAACACATAGTTGATAGTGCACATTTACGTCATTATAGCAACTAAACTATATGTGGCTAATATGCTTTAGGCTAATCATAATATTGGAAAGTATGAACGGTATTGCGTATATATAGGTGACGGCTTTATTATACCCTCATATAATCAAGAAACCACCGCACCGCCGCTTATACCGTCCAATCTTTAATAATTTTGGCAATAGTATTGACACTTATGTGGCATACATCTGTTATGCTTGTATTAATGTTTGTAGACATAAAAGTCTTGAATAATTGCGTTTAATCTGACTAACATAGCTACGTGTGCTTAAATTAGAGGCATATTTTCCGTCCTTCAAAAGGTGTGTCTCCCTGTTATTTTAATGTGTATTTAATTGTTTAATAAAGTTTTGGGTTTTATCCAAAAAAAAGCTCATTGAATTTTTTATATTGCATCGATATACTCTGGGTATCTCCTGATTAAAATCATGAGATAAGGTTGAAGACGTATGAAAGAAAGCCTGAGGATCTATGGACACATATAAAGACTATTATTACTGAAGTAGCCAGAAAGACAATAAATAAGAGGTAGAAGAGACCCCAGAGCCATAGTTAAAAGAAGAGATCCTAAAGATCATTGAAAAAAGACTAATGCAAAACGTAACTAGCAGGACACAGACAACATCAGTAAAAGACTAAAGAGAGCCATTTAAGCAGACAATAAAACTTTATTACCAAGCGATGTGTAAAGAGAGAAAATAAAATCTGAAGGACAAGACTAGGAAGTCATTACGAAAAGATCAAAGAGATATGACAAAAGTTTCACCCAAGACTAGGAATCTTGAAATATATCAACAGGAACAATCTACAGTAACTGAGCCAAAACAGATCAAGTAAAGATGGAAAGAGTGCACTAGGAATTTCTACAAGAATGGCTCAGTGATATGGGAAGAAACAGACTGGAAATTATAGTGAACCAAACATCTTGAAAGGCTAAGTAGTTGCTGCTATAAAGCTCTAAAGCTCATGTCAATAAACAAAGCACCTGGATGTGAGAACATAACACTAGTAGAGCTGATCGAACTCCCCAAAAACCGGGACCGGCAGATCACTGCCAGATTTTAAAAAAAGAGTCCGATCAGCTCCGAAATGCGGTGCCCATATATGGGGACAATGGGGACTGGAATCCGGAGAGTAAAAATGTTTGTGGAGGGGGCAGGGGGGTAGGAGCATGCGCTGCATACTCATCGAGGCGCTGTCATGGCAGCACACTCCTTCCGGGTCACGCTTTTCCCTTCCGGAGCCAACAATTCAATATTCACTACTTTGCCCCCCCTCCAGCGTGTGTAATTGGTTGCAGTTAGACGCGCCCCCATCCTGAGTGTCAGCTGAGTGCAACCCATCAAATGTGCCAGGACGGCTGGTGGGCGGGGAAAGCAGTGTATCCCTCGCAAGTGTGACTCTGGCTTTTTTTTTTTTAATTTAAATAAATAATTAATGAAAAAAACTCGACGTGCGGTTCCCCCTAATTTTCATCCCAGCCATGATAACGCCGGCTGGGGGCTGGTATATTTTCAGCCCGCTGCCACCTGGTATTGCCGCATCTATTAGATGTCACAATCCCGGTGTGATACCGGCCCTTCCCGTTGGCCTGGTATGGTGCCATTCAAGGTAATAAGGAGGTTAATAGGAGCGCACAGCTGCTACTAAACCCTAGGTTTGTGATGGCACAGGCATCTATCAGATACCTGCATCACAAACCTGTAAGTGAATGTAAATAAACACAGGCACAGAGAAAAATCCTTTATTTGAAATAAAGCACAAAATGTGCCCTCCTTCACCACTTTATTAACCCCCAACACCCTGCAGGTCAGGCATAATCCACACGAGGTCCCACGACGACACATCCAGCTCTGCTACATCTCAGAGCGAGCAGCCATAGAGAAGACCGCCAGCTCTGAGTGGAGCCTATGACTGAGCCGCAGAAAGCGATGACTGCAGGTAGATACTGTCACAGGTTGGGGGCGTGTCTGTCTGCAACCAATCAAAGGAGAGGACGGCCAGTGGGCGGGGAAAACACAAAGCTGTGTGTATGCGATGGACAGTACAGGAAGTGAATGCGCGACCTGGAAGCAGTGTGCCGCCATGACACCGAGTCTCGGTAAGTATGAAACTCTCACTTATTTTTTCTTTTATTTTTACTTTAATTGCCGAATCCGGATCATGCAACTGGAATCCCGTGCCCGCGTCCGGCACCCAGATAGCGTTGAAACCGAGCGCATCCGGACTTTTACAGTCCGGATCCACTCAGCTCTAACTACTAGAGCTAACAATGTATTCTGAAGCAGCAGTTAATGTCATTACAAGCCTGTGTCAACAGAGATGGAAAACTGGTAAATGGCGCAAGGATTGGACAAAACCTGAGTTTATTCCTATTCCGAAGAAGGCAGATTTACTGTACAAACAATCGGAGTATTGCACTCATGCCAGCAAAATACCACCAAAGATCCTACAGAGACTGCTACAGTTTTACTTTGACAAAGAGCTGCCAGAGGAACAAGCAGGATTCAGAAAAGGCCGAGGAACAAGAGATGTAGTTGTTATGATGAGAAGAATAATAGAAAAGGCCAAAGGATATAACAAGGAGCTCTATTTCTGCTTCATCAACTACAGAAAAGGCTTCGGCTGAGTTGATCAGCAGAGACCTTGGAATACCATGAAGGGTATGGGTATGACTGCTCATCTGATCAGTCTCATTAGGAACCTTTATATTGACAAAAAAGCAACACTCTAAACAGAACATGATGACACGGCATGGATCAAAGTAGAGCGAGGTGTCAGACAAGGCGGCATCCGATCACCATTGCTCTTCAATCTACACACAGTAGCTATTCTCAGGAAGGATGGACTTGCCGAAAAAGAAAGAATCAAAATTGCTGCATGAATCATGAACAATCTTAAATACAAACGATACAACACTGATAGCAACAAGTGTAGATGGAATTTATTACATTACTTATTATGAACCTCTGAATTGTAAAGTGCTGCAGAATATGTTGGCGCTATAGAAGATTATTATTATTACAGAGAGTCAAGATGGAAAGCTAGAATAAGGGATTCCTACTTAATACAAAGACAACAAAACTATTGACTACTGCCAGGTGCGACTGGGACATATTGGAGATGGAAGGCGACAAACTAAGTTGTAAATGACATTGTAAGGGGGTAGTCAGACCCCCGAGCCGGGAAAGAGAATTCCCCCCTGAAGACGCCACATGGTGTGGTGGCAAATGTTGACAGTGATGATAAAATGTTACCTGCTGTGTTAGTTAATATACGGTGTTCCCACTAGGTGTCAGTGTAGAGTAGTGGTTCCCCTGGTAACAGTGGCAGGGAAGGAGGGGCAGGGCAGCCTAGGTGGGGATAGGTTCTGAATGCAGGGCAGAGAGCTCAGTCGGAGGTGACGGGGCAGAGTGTAGGAGTGGGTGCTGTGGCAGGGGAGTGGAGGTCAGCAGGAACGCCTGAAAAAGTGACCTTCGGAATATGGGAACGCCCGTAACGGAAAAGCAGAGTAAACCCTTGAGTGGAGAAGTCGGAACTAGTCCGGAGCCGGTAGTGAGTACTGGAGCCGCCCCATAGTCTAAAACAAACCCTAGGATAGGGCTGGACTAAACCCGGGATTGGAGTGCAGCTACCAGGGGGATAACACTTGGCCCCTGCAGGCAAAGGAAAGTGTCTGAAGGAAAAAGGGAACCGTTTGTAAAAAAGGACCTGTAATGTGGAACGTACTGAAGTGAACCTGCTGCAAACAAAGAATGGAAGCTCTATACAATAAATTGGTGTTTGGTTTATCCGCTGCCTGCAACCGCCTCTTTCCTGTGAGTGAAAAGGGAGCTGAAGAGCTGAGAAAGAATGCTGACATGAGTGTGCCCCTGCCATCCACACTCTGCCCCAACAACACACCTGCCTTACTAGTGACGACCGGGCCGGGGGTTAGCCTGCCGCCCTCAGGGCGGGAGACCACGACTACAACCCCTGAGGCGCCCCCTACCCCCGTTACAAACATCAACCAACTAGGATCAATGATCACTCGAAGCAGTGCCAACACTGAAAGTCAATAGAATAGCAATGGGCGAATCAGCTAGTCTGTTTTTTTTTCTGTAGTGACATATGGATACGAAACCTGGATGACCAAGAAACAAGACAGAAGAAGAATCAACACCTTGTGGTGCTGGAGAAGTATGTTATCAATACCAAGGATGGAAAGAAAAAAAGAGAATTTTGTTTACTTACCGTAAATTCTTTTTCTTATAGTTCCGACATGGGAGACCCAGACCATGGGTGTATAGCTTCTGCCTCCGGAGGACACACAAAGTACTACACTAAAAAGTGTAGCTCCTCCCTCCGAGCATATACACCCCCTGGATGACTCACATCTAGCCAGTTTAGTGCAAAAGCTGAAGGAGGACATCCACCCACAAGTAGAGATAGAGTAAAACCCGGAATAACCGGAACCTCTGTCTACAACAACAGCCGGTGAAAACACACGGAACAAGAACTGCCAACAGGCAACAGGGAGGGTGCTGGGTCTCCCATGTCGGAACTATAAGAAAAAGAATTTACGGTAAGTAAACAAAATTCTCTTTTTCTTCATCGTTCCTTATGGGAGACCCAGACCATGGGACGTCTCTAAGCAGTCCATGGGTGTGAAATAAATAGAAACTGAGAAGTAGGCAAAACCTAACTTCACAAATGGGCGACAGCCGCCTGAAGGATGCGTCTGCCCAAGCTCGCATCTGCCGAAGCATGAGCATGCACTTGGTAGTGCTTCGAAAATGTGTGCAGACTAGACCAAGTGGCAGCCTGACAGACCTGCTGAGCCGTAACCTGGTGCCTGAAAGCCCAAGAGGCACCGACAGCTCTGGTCGAGTGCACCCTAATCCCCGGCGGGGGGGGGCACCAGAGAACATTGGTAGGCATCGGATATGGCCGACCTAATCCAACGAGCTAGGGTCGAGGAGACACCACCTTAGGGAGAAAGTCCGGAGACGGACGGAGAACCACCTTGTCTTGGTGAAAAACCAAAAAGGGCGACTCCGAAGAGAGCGCAGCCAAATCAGAGACTCTCCTGAGAGAAGTTAAGGCCACCAGAAAGACCACTTTCTGTGAAAGACGAAACAAAGAAACCTCCCTAAGAGGCTCAAAGGGGGGTTTCTGTAAGGCCGTGAGGACCAGGTTGAGGTCCCAGGGATCCAGAGGCCGCCGGTAAGGCGGAATGATGTGAGATGCGCCCTGCATGAAGGAGCGCACCCGGGCCAGTCGGGCGATACGCCGCTGGAACAACACTGACAGAGCCGAGACCTGTCCCTTAAGGGAATTGAGGGATAGTCCTAGCCGCAGACCGGACTGTAGAAAAAACAGGATGGTCGGCAAGGAAAACTACCAAGGAGCATGGCCGGAAGAACGACACCAGGACAGGAAAATTCTCCAAGTCCTGTGGTAAATCCTGGCCGAGGAAGACTTCCGAGCCTGAGTCATAGTTTTTGGAGATGACCTCGGAAGGAATGCCTGAAGCCGTCAGGATCCAGGACTCAAGAGCCACGCCGTCAATCTGAGAGCCGCAGAATTCTGGCGGAAAAACTGACCTTGTGAGAGACGGTCTGGGCGGTCCGGGAGATGCCACAGCACCTCTACGGACAGACGGAGCAGGTCTGGGCACCAAGCTCGCCTGGGCCAGTCTGGAGCAATGATTATGACCCGACGGCCCTCCATTCTGATCTTGCGCAGGACTCTGGGCAAGAGAGCTAGAGGGGGAAACACATAGGCCAGACAGAGCTGGGACCAATCCTGAACCAGCGCGTCCGCCGCCAAGGCCTGAGGATCGTGGGAGCGAGCCACGTAAACTGGGACCTTGTTGTTGTGCCGGAATGCCATTAGATCCACTTCCGGAGTGCCCCACTTGCGGCAGATTGACCGGAACACTGCCGGATGCAGGGCCCACTCGCCGCTGTCCACGGTTTGATGGCTGAGATAATCTGCCTCCCAGTTTTCTATGCCTGGGATGTGGACTGCGGATATGGTGGACTTGGAGTCCTCCGTCCACTGAAGGATACGTTGAACTTCCAACATTGCCAGGCGGCTGCGTGTCCCGCCTTGGTGATTGATGTAGGCAACTGCTGTTGCGTTGTCTGACTGGACTCGAATGTGCTTGCCCGCCAACAGGTGGTGAAAGGCTACGAGAGCTAGGAGCACAGCTCTGATTTCCAGCACATTGATCTAGAGGGCTGATTCGGACGGAGTCCAAGTGCCCTGTGCTCGGTGGTGGAGAAACACTGCTCCCCAGCCGGATAGACTGGCGTCCGTGGTGAGAATCACCCAGGACGGGGCCAGAAAGGAGCGTCCCTGGGACAGAGAGAGGGGCCGAAGCCACCACTGAAGAGAGCTCCTGGTCTGTGGCGACAGAGCCACTAGCCTGTGCAAGGAAGAGGTCCGCTTGTCCCAACAGCGGAGGATGTCCAGCTGCAGGGGACGCAGATGGAACTGGGCAAAGGGAACCAATGGAAGGCTTCCATTGACGCCACCATCTGACCCAGCACCTGCATGAGGTACCTGATGGAATGACGGCGGGGCCTCAGCAGAGAGCGTACCGCCAGATGAAGGGACTGCTGTTTGACTAAGGGCAGCTTCACAAGTGCCGGTAGAGTCTCGAATTGCATCCCTAGGTACGTAAGTGCCTGGGTCGGTGTCAGAGTGGACTTGGGCAGATTGACAAGCCACCCGAATTGAACAAGCGTGGCGAGAGTGAGCGAGACACTCCGCTGACAGTTTGCACTGGATGAAGCCTTGACTAGAAGGTCGTCCAGGTAAGGAATCACTGCCAACCCCTGGAGGTGCAGAACCGCAACCACTGCTGCCATGACCTTGGTGAATACACGAGGGGCCGTGGCTAACCCGAAGGGGAGAGCCACGATTTGGAAATGTTCCTCTCCGATTGCAAAACGTAGCCAACGCTGGTGTGAAACTGCAATTGGCACATGCAGATAGGCATCTCTGATGTCGATGGATGCTAGAAAATCTCCCTGGGTCATTGAGGCAATGACTGATCGCAGAGATTCCATGCGAAAGTGCCGCACCTGAACATGCTTGTTGAGAAGCTTGAGATCCAGAATGGGCCGGAAGGAACCGTCCTTCTTGGGGACTAGGAAGAGGTTTGAGTAGAAACCTCTGAACCGTTCCGGGCGGGAACCGGTACAATTACTCCGTTGGCCTGAGAGAAGGCGGCGGCTTTGCAGCAGGGGGGAGTGGACAGAAAAAATCTGTTTGGCGGGCTGGAAGAAAATTCTATCCTGTAGCCGTGGGAGATGATATCCCGCACCCACTGATCGGAGACGTGTTGGAACCACACGTCGCCAAAGTGGGAGAGCCTGCCACCGACCAAGGACGTTGCTGGCGCAGCCAGATAGTCAAGAGGAGGCTGCCTTAATGGCAGCGGCTCCTCCGCTCTTCTGAGGACGCGCTTCGTGCGCCAGCTGGGTTTTCGATCCTTGGCTGAGTTAGTGGACGAGGCTGAGGGCTTAGAGGATGACCAGTTAGAGGAACTAAAGGAACGAAACCTCGACTGGTTCCTGCCCTGGACAGGTTTCCTGGTTTTAGTTTGTGGCAAGGAAGTACTCTTCCCGCCAGTAGCTTCCCTAATAATTTCATCCAGTTCTTCACCGAACAGCCGGGACCCAGCAAAGGGGAGCCCAGCAAGGTACTTCTTAGAAGAAGCGTCTGCTTTCCACTCTCGAAGCCACAAGATCCTGCGGATCGCGAGGGAATTAGCGGAAGCCACCGCCGTGCGGTGAGAAGCCTCCAGAATGGCAGTCATGGCATAGGATGAAAAAGCCGAAGCCTGGGAAGTTAAGGCAACCATTTCGGGCATAGAGTCCCTGGTGAGGGAATGCATCTCCTCCAGAGAAGCAGAGACGGCTTTAAGAGCCCACACCGCTGCAAAAGACGGGGAGAACGAGGCCCCTGCCGCCTCATATACAGATTTGGCCAGAAGGTCAACCTGGCGGTCAGTGGGATCTTTAAGTGAGGTGCCATCGGCCACAGATACAACTGTCCGGGCTGAGATTCTAGACACCGTAGGATCTACCTTTGGTGAATGAGCCCACTCCTTGACCACCTCTGGTGGAAAGGGAAAACGTTCATCAGAACTACGCTTTGGGAAGCGTTTGTCAGGACAGGCCCTGGGCTTGGTCACAGTGGCCTGAAAACTGGAGTGGTTAAAAAACATACTCCTTGCTCTCTTAGGTGAGGTAAACTGGTGTTTTTCTACCAGAGAGGCTCGTTCCCCTGACACTGGTGGATTGAGGTCCAGTACGGAATTAATGGACGCAATCAAGTCACTAACATCCGCATCCCCTTCAGATAAATCAATGGGGTACATAGAGGTAGCGTCCGAGCCCACAGTAAAGGCATCCTCCTCGCCCTGCACTTCAGCTCGTGAATCAGAGCCGTGGGACGAGGAAGGAGAAGAGTCCCTGCGTCTCCGTTTAGGAGGACGGGGTCCGTGAACAGGCGAAAAATCCTCTGTGAGCTCTGCAGAGCGAGCCGAAGCAGCAGAGGCGCCCTGAGAAGGGGCTGATGCATGGTCAGCAGAGTCCGGGACAGCTGTCCCATGGAGTCGGCAAAGGACTGGGAGATAGCTTTAGAAAACGATGCTACCCAAGTCGGGGGTTCAGCTACCGGGGCCGGAGCAGCCGGAGGGACCCCTGGGGAGACTCCAGGCTGAGGCACCACCATGTTAGAGCAGGCATCACAATGTGGATATGTGCTCGGTTCAGGCAGTATGAGCTGACATGCAGTGCATATAGAGTAAAGCCTTGCAGCCTTGCTCCTAGTGAGAGACATGCTGCTGAGGTGGAGGTTCTGCAGTAAAGAACACACTCCTTCAGAATGACCCCCAGAGAGTACAAGAAAGTCCACAACCAGAGGTTGTGGCCGTTTTTGTGCCCTCCGGATTCCACAGCTTGGACCCCCAGACAGATGCAGAGCTGCTAGCAGCCAGCGCCGATCAGTGTGTGAACGCTGATAAAATGGCGCCGGAGTGAGGAGGGGGGGGGCGGAGGATTAGTCCAAGAGCGGGAACCGGAGGGCCAAGGGGATATACAGGGGAGGGAAACATCACGTCAGAGAGGAGTGTCCTCCCCTCTGCTGAACGGCCGGTGGGCGGCGCCGCACTGTCCCCCTGCATGACTGACATGCAGGGGCAGTGAAAACGAAACTAGGCCGAAGCCGGGGCCTAAATTTTCCCATGCGGCCGATGAGCAGGCACCCTCGGCGCGGTTCTCAGGAGAAAACCAGAGAACCGGCCGGAAATCATAGCAAAGTGAAATAACACACTCTCCCCACAATAAATGTACAAGGGACCCCACAATAACGTCTCAATACTTAGCTTATGAGACGCAGGGCCAGGTCCCTGAGGGGTGAGCGCTCCGTCCGGCAGGGTCCTGAAAGGGCTGCGGATGGAGACCGGTCTCCTGCAAAGCAGTGAGAACCGTGATGGCTCCCACTTCAAGCCAGAGCCCGAGGGATGGTGAAGGAGCGTGGCATGTAAGGCTCCAGCCTTGTAAATCAACCTTAACAGCACCGCCGACACAGTGGGGTGTGAAGGGACATGCCGGGGGTCCAGTTTGGACCCGCTTTTCTTCCAACTCTTTGAAATCAAAAATCAAAAATCAGATGAGAATGCATGTGTGTGTGACCTCCTGAACACAAAAGCATTGAACTGGCTAGATGTGAGTCATCCAGGGGGTGTATATGCTCGGAGGGAGGAGCTACACTTTTTAGTGTAGTACTTTGTGTGTCCTCCGGAGGCAGAAGCTATACACCCATGATCTGGGTCTCCCATAAGGAACGATGAAGAAATAAACAAAATCGATTTTGGAACAAATCAATCCACACATGTCACTCGATGTAAGGATCACCAAACTATAACTTGCCAACTTTGGACACATCAAAAGAACATCACTAAAGAAGGACATCGTGGTCTGAAGAATAGAAGGAACAAGGCGAAGACGAAGACCAGCAACCAGATGGCTGGATGCAATCAAAATAATGACAGCGAAGACCCTGGTGGACCTAAGTAGACATTAATAAGATTGATCTTCCTACAGAGCGTTTACCCATCAAGTCACCAAGGCTTGAGATCAAGTTGAAAGCCGTTATTATCATAATTATTATTATTATTTGCAGTATGGCTAATATAATTTGGCGTGTCAATATTACATGCCGAGCAGTTCCAACCTGGCATACCGATGAGGTGGCGTAATAGTCAATTGATGTCAAAGGTTATCTGTAGGGACAAAAAGAGTGGTCCCTTGTGATTGTGAAAGAGCCTACAGTGCTATGGAAAGTTTGGTCATTAACCAGTCACGCCCAGTCCACTTTCCATTTTTTCCTACCCTTCTTCCAAGGGCCATTTTTCCGTCAATATTCCCATATGAGGGCTTGTTTTTGCAGGACAAGATGTACTTTGGAATGACACCATTCATTCTGCGCAGACTGTACTGGAAAGTGGGGGGAAAAAACAAATGTGGTGAAATTGCAAAAAAAAAGTATAATTCAAAGATTGGTTTGTTTGTTTGTTTTTTAATTTAACATGTTCACTATATGGTAAAATTAACCTGACAATATGATTACCCAAGTCAGTGCAAGTTCACAGATACCAAATTTGTATAGCTTTACTTTTATCTAAGTGGAAAAAAAAATATATGAAATTGACCCCCGTCAAAAATAAAAAAAAAATAAAAAAAAAATTGTTATTTTGTTGTCATTTTCCAAGACCCGCAGTATTCTCACTTTTCCAGATCTGGGGCTCAATGATGGCTTATTTTTTACATCTTGAGTGGATATTGTTAATTACATCATTTTGGTGTAGATGCGATGATTTGATCACCTATTATTGCAATGGCCAAAAAAACCAAAATTTGGGCGGTTTGACTTTTTTTCCGTTGCGCAGTTTATATTTATTCATTTATATAGCGCTATTAATTCCACAGCGCTTTACATACATCAGGAACACTGTCCCCATTGGGGCTCACAATCTAAATTCCCTATCACTATGTCTTTGGAGTGTAGGAGGAAACCGGAGGACCCGGAAGAAACCCACGCAGATACGGGGAGACCATACAAACTCCTTGCAGATGTTGTCCATTGTGGGATTTGAACCCAGGACCCCAGCGCTGCAAGACTGCAACGTTAACCACTGAGCCACCAAAAGACTGCAGTGCTAACCACTGAGCCAGTTTACCAGTTGCAGTGCTAACCACTGAGCCAGTTTACCAGTTTATTTTTGATAGATCGGGCATTTGGGAACATGGCGATACAAAATATTTATATTTTGTATTCATTTTTTAATTGTTTTATATTCAACTCGGGCAAAAGGGGAGTGATTTGTTTTGGATTTTTTTCAAAACTTTTTTTTTTTCCACTTTTTATTGATTTTACTAGTCCTCTTAGGGGACTCTAATACCTGCACTGTCTGATTGCTTGTGCTGTACAGAGTAGTGCTGATGCACAGCTCTGCACAACACAAATGATCATCTCCTGTAAATGCCTATAATCTCCAATGACCTCACTGCCCCACGTGAGGGGGCAGCTGCCCCACCACCGTGAGGGGGCCGCTGCCCCACCACCGTGAGGGGGCCGCTGCCCCACCACCGTGAGGGGGCCGCTGCCCCACCACCGTGAGGGGGCCGCTGCCCCACCACCGTGACGGGGCCGCTGCCCCACCACCGTGACGGGGCCGCTGCCCCACCACCGTGACGGGGCCGCTGCCCCACCACCGTGACGGGGCCGCTGCCCGACTAACACCCCACCTACTGTCTCCTCCCCAATATCCTATAGAATGTAAGCCCGCAAGGGCAGGGTCCTGTTCTCTCTGTACTAGTCTGTCTACTGTAACTTGTATATGTATTCTGTAAGTAACCCCTTCTCATGTACAGCAATCAATGGTACCTCTATAAATAAACAATAAAAAAATGCCAGTGCTCAACCAGCGTTCACAGGAAGCGAGTCATGACAATGACAGGGGTCTCACACCTGTTATCTGCACCTGTCGCGGGCGGGGAGGACGCCGCTGCTGCTGCGCTCTCGCTAACGCTCGGGTCCGGCGCTGCTGCGATGGCTGCTCGGTGGCTCGAGCGGTGGGCCGGATCCGGGACTCGAGCGGCGCTCCTCGCCCGTGAGTGAAAGGGGGTGGTTGGTTTGGAGGATTTAGTCCATGACGCCACCCACGGGTCGTGGTAAAGATAGGCACCACCGCTGCTGATGACGGGGATCCCGGGAGCGATGGTAAGGAGCAGCTGAGATGTTGTTTTCCCCCTCCGTGGGTAGGGGTTGGTGGTCCCAGGGCCCGGTGATGTTGTGACGGGGAGGCAGGGTTGGCGAGGTGCAGGGTTGCAGGGACAGCGCGGCGCGGTGCCGGATGGCACAGGTGTACTCACTCAGCAAGAAAAAAGAAAAAGTTCAGCTCACAGAGTTGCTGTTCACCGCTATCTGTATGGACCCAGCGCAGGGAAGGCTTGGCTGCCAAATGTACGATATAGGATAAAATCCAGCGCAGTCCTCAGAGTGTAGATTTTAAAATCATCGGCGTTTATTCATGAAAATCCAATAAAAAGATAATGTACAAAGCGGTCAGCAGGAAAATACAGGGGATTACAGGTTATAGGGACCCCATCGAACTACGCGTTTCGACACATAGTCTTACTCATGTTCAAATGAGGAAAGAATGTCGGTTTCCTAAATGGTGTAGCGCACACCCACCGTAATTGCATGCACATGTGGATTACCTCCATGGATTCCATGTACATAGTAAGTGGTTGCAATGCGGTTTTATAGATGAAGACAAAGAGAATGTGAAAAAAAGTGTGGATTAAAAAAGTAATAAAATCACATGATTCTAAACATGTATATCTTTATATTCTATGCATGCAGTGACTATATATTCTGCATTAATATAATATATCATATTTATAAGATTTTGGAAAAATAATCTTTACATCAATAATACAATTATTCATATAGAAATATATTGCAGAATATAGTAAATGCATGCATTGTTCTGATCCATATTCATATGTTAGTCATATACATCAATTATTTGTTATCTATGATGGAGGATTTAATCAAACATATCAAATTTATAACTAACATTATAATAAATATCAAAGAACAATATTTATGTCTAGATAGATGGCTTTCCTATTTTTTTGGTAACATGCACTTAAATTTTGACCAGTCATTTTGTGTTATTATTTATATTTTAAATGGAGAAAATTTGCAATATCATATTTATCCATAAATTTAGATTCATATTTCTATAGAATTATTTTGAAGTCTGCCCCATAAACTACACTATAAGATTCATTATAAAACATTGTAGATTTATTATCCCTCCCCAATTCTTCATCAATCCTAATATCATCATATCAAAGATATAACCATAAATTCATTAATTTCTGGCAGGATTAATAAAAGTACAATATAGTTGTATTACAAGATTATTATAATGGTTCTACATATAGTTCTAATATTAATTGTAGTCTAGTTTATTTCAAAATTCGGCTATTTTATATCCATGTGAAATTAAATAGATTCACTTCATGAGTGGAAGATGTTATTATTTTCATTTAATAATGGATCTTAGATGGAATAAGTAAGTGAAAGTGCAAATTTAATCCATTTTAACAAAGTTATTATCTTGTCAAATGAATTAAAAACTTCAACACCTTCAAAAGAGAGTGCAGTAAGGGGATCTCCACAGCCTCATGAGGTCCTGGCGATTGTTCATACCATAAGGTATTCTAGTTTCAAGGGTGAGGATCCAATATGTTTCTCTATTGAGGAGTTTCCTCCTATGGTCTCCTCCCCGAGTAGGTTTGTATACTTTTTCAATGCCTAGGAACTTGAAGCTGTGGAGATCGCCTCCGTGCACCGTCTGAAAGTGTCTAGACGCAGCTACAGAAACAGCCTGGGGATTAATCGCATCTGAAAGGTGCCGTCTTAGGCTGCTTTCACACCTCCGGTTTTTGCAGTGCGGCACAATCCGGCACTTTGCAGGAAAAACGCAACCGTTTTTTTTTTGCTGCCGGTTGCGTTTTTCCTGCATAGACGTTAATTAGTGACACATTGTGCCGCATGGCCTTGCGTTCCGTCCGGTTTTTGCCGCATCCGGCAGATTTAGCCGATGCGGCAGCCGGATGGAACGTTTCCTGGCACGTTTTTTTGTGCGGCAAAAAAAAACGCACCGCTCCGCATCCGGCCGATGCGGCGCTTTTCCCAATGCATCCCTATGGATGCCGGATGCGGCAAAAAACGCATCCGGCCGTCGCATGCGGTTTCTTCCACTGCGCATGCTCAGTAGCGTGCCGCAACCGGAAAAAAATGGACGGGCCGCATGTAAAAAACTTATGCAAAGGATGCAGTGTTTTCACCGCATCCGTTTCATAGGTTTCACAGCTGGATTGAGCCGCACGGCTCAAACCAGATGTGTGAAAGCAGCCTTATTCTGGTTTTAAGTGGTCCTGTTGTGCATCCTGGGTACTGAAGATTACAGGTAGTACATACAATAAGATAAACAACATGATTTGTATTGCAATTAATAAATTCATTGATATTGAATTCTTTAAGATTTTTAATTGATTTGAAGGTGTGACTTTTTTGTGCATGATTACAGGCTTTGCATTTTATAGCTCCACACCTGAAAAATCCCCTTAAATCCAACCAGTAACCACTATTATGTTTATTATTTTCAGTACCGGTAAAAAGGCTGGGGGATAGGAGATTGCCAAGTGTAGGAGCCTTTCTCGCTATATGTCCTATTCCTCCTTGCATTAGAGTTTATAATTCATTTGACAAGATAATTACTTTGTTAAAATGGATTAAATTTGCACTTTCACTTACTTATTCCATCTAAGATCCATTATTAAATGAAAATAATAACATCTTCCACTCATGAAGTGAATCTATTTAATTTCACATGGATATAAAATAGCCGAATTTTGAAATAAACTAGACTACAATTAATATTAGAACTATATGTAGAACCATTATAATAATCTTGTAATACAACTATATTGTACTTTTATTAATCCTGCCAGAAATTAATGAATTTATGGTTATATCTTTGATATGATGATATTAGGATTGATGAAGAATTGGGGAGGGATAATAAATCTACAATGTTTTATAATGAATCTTATAGTGTAGTTTATGGGGCAGACTTCAAAATAATTCTATAGAAATATGAATCTAAATTTATGGATAAATATGATATTGCAAATTTTCTTTATAGAAAATATAAATAATAACACAAAATGACTGGTCAAAATTTAAGTGCATGTTACCAAAAAAATAGGAAAGCCATCTATCTACACATAAATATTGTTCTTTGATATCAAATTTATAACTAACATTATAATAAATATGTATGATTAAATCCTCCATCATAGATAAATAATTGATGTATGTGACTAACATATGAATATGGATCAGAACAATGCATGCATTTACTATATTCTGCAATATATTTCTATATGAATAATTGTATTATTGATGTAAAGATTATTTTTCCAAAATCTTATAAATATGATATATTATATTAATGCAGAATATATAGTCACTGCATGCATAGAATATAAAGATATACATGTTTAGAATCATGTGATTTTATTACTTTTTTAATCCACACTTTTTTTCACATTCTCTTTGTCTTCATCTATAAAACCGCATTGCAACCACTTACTATGTACATGGAATCCATGGAGGTAATCCACATGTGCATGCAATTACGGTGGGTGTGCGCTACACCATTTAGGAAACCGACATTCTTTCCTCATTTGAACATGAGTAAGACTATGTGTTGAAACGCATAGTTCGATGGGGTCCCTATAACCTGTAATCCCCTGTATTTTCCTGCTGACCGCTTTGTACATTATCTTTTTATTGGATTTTCATGAATAAACGCCGATTATTTTAAAATCTACACTCTGAGGACTGCGCTGGATTTTTCCCCACTCAGCAAGAAAGGTACAAAGTCCTCGGTAAACCAAACGGCTGGATGGACGGGTCCCGGAGCCGGCTGCAGTGTTTCTCCCCGGACAGGTGATGGCGGCTGTCTTTCCCTGCACCTTGAGCTTCTCCTTCTGACTACTATGGGGAGAAAGGGAGAGAGGGAGAGGGAGAGAGGGAGAGAGGGAGAGAGGGAGAGAGGGAGAGAGGGAGAGAGGGAGAGAGGGAGAGAGGGAGAGAGGGAGAGAGGGAGAGAGGGAGAGAGGGAGAGAGGGAGAGAGGGAGAGAGGGAGAGAGGGAGAGAGGGAGAGAGGGAGAGAGGGAGAGAGGGAGAGAGGGAGAGAGGGAGAGAGGGAGAGAGGGAGAGAGGGAGAGAATACACACATGCTGAATGCGGGAGGGGGCGGAGCCGAGCGGGGGCGGGGCCAGGCGCTGAGGATGTCAGTGGAAGTGCTGCGGTCTGCATGGCTGGGGACAGGTGAGTGTATGTGTGAGTGAGTGTGTGTATGTGCATGTATGTATGTATGTGTGTGTGTGCACATGCAAAGTGCGGGAGGGGGCGGAGCCGAGCGGGGGGCGGGGCCAGACGAGGGTGTCAGTGGCAGTGCTTGTCTAAATGGCTGGGGACAGGTGTGTGTGTGTGTGTGTGTACATACATGTGCGGAGTGCGGGAGGGGGCGGGGCCGAGCGGGGAAGTGTCGGCCTCCCTGCACACGTAACCAGCCTAAATATCGGGTAACAGCAAAGCACCCGATGTTTACCTTGGTTACCCGATATTTACCTTGGTTACGGGCCTACACCGCTTAGCGCTGGCTCCTTGCACCGTAACCAGGGTAAATATCGGGTAACCAACCAAAGCTGGTGACGTGTGCAGGGAGCCAGAGAGCATGCGCAGCGAAATCCGACGGATCTCGCTGCTCAAAAAACGTTACATGCTGCGTTCCCCCCGCCCGGCGGTCAGTCGTTCCACGACTGATCAGTCGGGCGGAGGGTGCAACGCAGCATCATCAGTCACAATCCGCTGCTCATACAAGTCTATGGGAGCAGCGGAATCCGCTAAACGGATTCCGTTGTTTACAAGAGCAGCGGATTGTGACTGATAGATTTTAGCGGAAATGTGAACTTAGCCTTAGGCAGTAGCTGTATACCCTCACGGTGTGGGCTGTTGCCTTCAATCAGGAGTTTTACTGTTGTGAAACCCCTGGAGTTCCAGTCACATTCAGATCTGACTATTGTCGGCGGCTCCAAGCCTGGTCGGGGTCCGATGGCCCTGCCTGTGTGTGCTGGCTTCACTTCGCTCCCCGGTCGGTACCGGTGGGCCAACGCCCGACCCCGGTCCTACAGTTCCGTGTTGCTCCACCACTCCTGCAGACGGCCACCACCGTCTGCCAACCTTGCTGTCAGTGCCTGGGCCACAAACCCAGACACCCAAGTGCTCACTCTTCTCACTTCAAACTCCAACACTCAACTTCCACTTTTCCCACCTCCAGGCCTGTGAACTCCTCGGTGGGTGTTGCCAACCGCTTGGCTCCGCCCCACCTGGTGTGGACATCAGACACTGGAGGGAGGCAACAAGGGTTTCTGTTTGGCTGGTGTCCCTGTCTAATGGAGGTGGGGGTGTTTGAGTGTTATCTGTGGCGACCTGCCTAGGCCAGGGCACCACACACCTGTCGGATGATCAGATTAGCTGACGTGAGGAATGATGTGGGCTCAGCGTGTGACACATGACCAATGACGTACCTACAAGTCATTGGTCTTAAAGGGGTTAATCTTCAATGTACAATCAACAGATTCGTTCACATGCATTTCTGATGCTTTTTGCCACAATTTTTAAAAAATGCTTTAAAATCAGTCATGGTTTTGAAATACTCAACAAAAAAAATACAAAAAAAAAAATGTTGTGCGCATACCTTGTGAACATGATTACAGGATATGTTATTATGGTGTTTGAACTTAGATTTTGATGCGGATTCCCTTCAAAATCCACATCTAAAGAAACATTCCCATGTGACAAATGCATTGCATTTTATAGAGCCAGCAGCGAGCTCTTATGTACAAGACTAGAAGGTGGCTCGATTCTAACGCATCGGGTATTCTAGAATTTATTGTGTGGTTAATGTATGATTTTTGTTATATATATATATATATATATATATATATATATATATATATATATATTAGTTGTTGAGTATAGTTACCAAGTGTTTGTGTAGGGCGCTGTAAATCTTCTGGGTGTTGTCTGGGTGTGTGAGCGGGGTTTGTGTGTTGCATTGTTTGTGGAGCGTTGTGTGTGTTTTGCGCGGTTTGTGTGGGGTGCGTGTGTGTGTGTTTTGGAGGGAGGTATGTTTTGTGCAGTGTGTGTGTGTGTTGGAGGAGTAGTCCTGGGGGGAGAGGAGTATAATAGGAGGAGTAGTCCTGGGGAGAGAGCAGGTTAATAGGAGGAGTAGTACTGGGGAGAGAGGAGGATAATAGGAGGAGAAGTCCTGGGGAGAGAGGAGGATAATAGGAGTAGTCGTCCTGGGGAGAGAGGAGGATAATAGGAGGTGTAGTCCTGGAGAAGGAGGAGTCTAATAGGAGGAGCATTCCTGGGGGAGGAGTCTAATAGGAGTAGTAGTCCTGGGGGAGGAGTCTAATAGGAGGAGTAGTCCTGGGGAGAGAGGAGGATAATAGGAGGAGTAGTCCTGGGGAGAGAGGAGGATAATAGGAGGAGTAGTCCTGGGGAGAGAGGAGGATTATAGGAGGAGTAGTCTTGGGGAGAGAGGAGGATAATAGGAGTAGTCGTCCTGGGGGGAGAGGAGTCTAATAGGAGGAGTAGTCCTGGGGGAGGAGAAGTCTAATAGGTGGATTAGTCCTTGGGGGGAGGGGGAGTAGTCCTTAGGGGGAGGTGTCTAATAGGTGGAGTAGTCCTGGGCTGGGGGGTAGGTGAGTAGGTGCCCAATGCGTGCGGGGGGCGTGGCCAAGCGGGCATAGCGTGCGGGGGGCGTGGCCGAGCGGGCATAGCGCGGGGGGCGTGGCCGAGCGGGCATAGCGCACGGGGGGCGTGGCCGAGCGGGCATAGCGCACGGGGGGCGTGGCCGAGCAGGCATAGCAGGCGGGGGGCGTGGCCGAGCAGGCATAGCGTGCGGGGGGCATGGCCGAGCAGGCATAGCGTGCAGGGGGCATGGCCGAGCAGGCATAGCGTGCAGGGGACGTGGCCGAGCAGGCATAGCGTGCAGGGGACGTGGCCGAGCAGGCATAGCGTGCAGGGGGCATGGCCGAGCAGGCATAGCGTGCAGGGGGCATGGCCGAGCAGGCATAGCGTGCAGGGGGCATGGCCGAGCAGGCATAGCGTGCAGGGGGCATGGCCGAGCAGGCACAGTGTGCGGGGGTGGGGCCCAGGTAACTATGCAAAGCGGTTTCCATAGTTACCCGATGTGTACCATGGTTACCAGCATACGCCGGCTCCGGTACACGTGTGCCTGGAGCCGGAGTAAGCTAATAAGCATGGTACACATCAGGTAACTATTCAAAGCGACAGTGCATTTCATTCAGTGACAGTTCATTTTTTGTTTGTGGGTCTCCTGCTGTGCAGCACGCATCAGCGTGTTTGACAGCGGGAGACCAACGATCTGAATGGGCAGGGAGCCGGCATACGCTGGTAACCATGGTACACAATTGGGTAATTAAGCAAAGTGGTTTCCATGGTTACCCGATGTGTACCATGGTTACCAGCATACGCCGGCTCCGGCACAATCTCAGCAATGCAAGGGTATGTCTCAGCTGGGTTGCCGGTGTGGGCTCCCGGGGGTACAGCAGTCACCTGGGAGTCGGGGCTCCGTGTGCGTTCGGGGAATGCGTGCAGGGGGCCGGGCCTGGCCGAGCAGCCAATGCGTGCGGGGGGCCGGGGCGAGCGGCCAATCCGTGCAGGGGGCGGGGCCAGGCCGAGCCGAGCGGCCACTGCGACGGTTGTCACTGTAATGACGTCATTTTGGAGCAAGACAGACAGACAGAAAAAGGCAATTATATATATAGATACTGTAGATACAGCGTAACTTCACAAGGGCTGCAAGTTTAAAATCTGTAACATATAAATCCATACTCTGGATGCAAAATAAATGCGTTCCATGGGAAAGTAGCTGTGTTACAAGAGTATATGGAGCGGGTTGTAAATATGGATTTTGAAGGGAATTTGCTTCAGATTCCACATAGAATAACTATGGTAATCAAGCCTAACAACAGGATTCCTTCACAAGGTGGCTTTGGGTTTGTTTTTTATAGATGTCATTTCTCAGGATATGGTCACACAAAGCGTCGCTGCATTTTTTGTGATTTTGAAAATGCAACATGAAAGTATTCAATGAAACTCATTGATGGTTACCGCAAGCGGCTGTTCGCAGTTATTTTGGCTAAAGGTGCCAATACTTTTGTCTGGCCCATTTTTGGAATTTTGTGTGAAATGATCAACGATTTGATTTTTGTTTTATTCTCTTTTGTGTTTTTTCATTGCAAGCAAAATAAATGAAGATAATAATACCAAAGAATTTGTGATTGCAATCATTTTCAGGAAGAAACGGAGTATTATCTGACAAAATTGCAGGGGTGCCAATACTTTTGGCCAGCACTGTAGGTTTACTTTTATCTAAGGGGTTAAAAAAAAAAATCAGAAGTTTGTAAAAAAAAAAAGTGGTGCACTTTTTGCGTCATATTCTATGGCGCGTAGCGTTCTCCTTTTTCGGGATCTATGGCCACTGAGCCATCATTGGATAGCTAATTTTTTGCGTCTTGAGCTGACATTTTAACGGCACCATTTTTGCACAGATGCTACGTTTGATCGCCTGTTATTGCATTTTGCACAAAATTTGTGGTGACCAAAAAGCGCAATTTTGGCGTTTGGAATTTTTTTGCTGCTACGCCATTTACTGATCAGATTAACTGATTTTATATTTTGATAGATCGGGCGTTTCTGAACGCTGTGATTCCAAATGTGTGCATTTTTTTTTATTTTTTTAACTCTTTAATTTTCAATGTGGCGAATGAGGGGTGATTTGAACTTATTTTTTTTTTTTTTTTTTTTACTTTTTTTTATTTTACTAGTCCCCCTACGGGACTATAAGGATCAGAAGTCTGATCACTGATTCTTTTCTGTTGATCACAGTTATACAGCTGTGAACACCAGAAATGATCATCTCCTATCTCACACAGCACTCGGCCGGGTGAAACATGAAGTGAGCCATGTGAGCTACAGAAATCCTCATATGACCCTATGCTATCATGGCAACCATTGGCTCCACGTGATCACGTCACGTGACGTCTGATGGCAGCCGGTGAGTACAGTTTTACCACGATCGTCATTAAAATGACGCTGTCACATTTTGACAGCGCCATTTAAGGGGTTAACAGGTACGGGTTGATAGCGATTCCAGTCCTGCCTGTGAGGCACACATATCAGCTATACAAATCAGCCTACATATGTGCAGATCCCTGCCGGCTGCTCAGGCAGCCAGCAGGGATTAACTCTGACAGCAAGGAGGTAATTCTACTGCCCACAGTCGTTAAGTGGTTAAAACAGAAGAAAGTGATAGATAATTACTTAAGAGGAAAGCGGAGTCTTTTCCCCAATGGCCAGATGACTTCTTCCTATTTTGTTTAGGCCCAAGTCAGATATCCATCTTTTTACGTACACCTTCCCATCCATGTTTCTCACGAATAGAACATGCATCCATTATTGTACTTAGGGCTTTTCATATGTTGGTTTTTTGGCAAACTGTATGTTCATGGAAACAAAAAAAAGAAAAGCTGGGTCTAGCCAATTTCATGGCCACTACGCTCCACTGATACTGCAAAGCTGCCCAGGATTGAGTCAGCATCACCACAATGTCAGTGCTCAATTTGTCAATCAAGCAAGAGTTCACGGCCCCGCAGGAATTTGGAAAGCTGAGGAGTGGTGCTTTCTTGCCAACGATAAGAACCACAATCACTACTGTAGTGATGCAGCAACAAATACTGTTTCTCATTCTGGAATGCATTGTTATCCACGGAGGTGTTGAAAGAGAATCTGCCACCTACCAAAACACTATTTACTTGAATATACGGGGTTAATCTTCAGGAAAGTAACACTCCAATGCTGCCTGGCCGGTAGATAGAAAATGTGTGTACCAGGAGAAAAATAACTTCTTTCCTCCCAGGAGCCTCTGGCTTTCAGTTATAGAGGTGTGCAAGGTGATGCTACAATCACCGCTCTCTATACTGGGGTATAAGCATGCCCTGACACCTGCATTTACAGAAGCGCTGCAGAACCAGCTGTCAGTGTCAGGGTGTGCTTATAGCTGTCCATCATAGTATAGTGACCGTAATCACTCTATTGCACACCCTATGACTGAAAGCCAGCGGGATGAAATATCTATTTACTCCTAGTAGGTGCACTTTCAGTAAGGCTCTCTGACAGCGTTGTAATGTTAAACAATTCCTACCTAGGTAGAGCCCACTAAGTTTTGCACACCCTTTATCCCCCCCTCCTCTAGGCTGAACCCACAGCTACACCTCTGGCTGGACCCCACTGTTACATATGAAGAAAAGTGTTGTGCTTCTGATCTGGTTCTTTAAAGGGAACCTGTCAGGTCCCATATGTGTTGTAACCTAGTAGCAGTGTGATGTGTGTGCTAGTAACCCCGTCCTACCCATCCCTGTGTTGCAATAGTGTGAAATGTGCATGTATAAAAATATGTTTTATTACTTATGTGTACCCTATGTAAATGAGCAGGTCTCTAGCTCCATGGGTGTTGCTTCACCCCGTGGGCGTTTGCATGTTTTCCGTGGTATCAGGCCCCTGTGGGCGTGATACCATAGATTTACATGTGCAATGTCACCCTCAGCTCCTGGAATCCCGCACGTGCGCACTTACCATTCCCGCTGCCTTCTTATCCGGGTGTTTACTTCTTGTCTTCAGACGTGCTATGCGCATGACCGGAACCGCAGAAGTCTTCTGAGCATGCGCAGTGCGCGTCTGAAGACGAGAAGCGAGCTCCCGGATAACAAGGCTGCGGGAATGGTAAGTGCGCACGTGCGGGATCTCAAGGAGTGACAGGACATCGGTCATGTAAATCCATGGTATCACTCACAGGGACGTGATACTACGGAAAACATGCAAACGCCCACAGGGCGATGCGATAGCACAGGTCTCTAGTCCCCTGGGCATCTATATAGGGTACACATAAGTAATAAAACATTTTTATACATTCATATTACCCAATATTACAACACAGGGATGGGTAGGAAGGGGTTACTAGGCCACACATCACACTGCTACTACAGTAGGTTAGAACATGAATTACCTGACAGGTTCCCTTTAATAGCAGGAAAGGATGCAGCATCTGCAAGGCGAGAACTCCCTGAGCCAGGCGGCATCGGGAAATTCCTCTGTGGGTATTTCCCCCTCTCACCTATCTAGGACGCCACAGTGTTTTGATTGGCCAGTGTTATAGAGGTGAAAAAGTAAATGACCAGAGGGAATTTCTATGGTATTTGCCCTGTTTCTTGCAGGGAGAGTTTGTGGACTGTGTGCACTATAGTACCAGAAGGCATAAAACACTTCCAGAATCCTTGGAACAGCACCGGCTGGAGGAGTACAGAGGATAGATCAGAGAAACTTCAGCAGCAGGTCCTCTAATTTTTGCTCCAATGAAGCTTCTCATACAGTATATTATTAGTTATTTCGACAGAATGATAATTGTGAATACTTTGAGGACAAGCTCCCTAGGAAACAAACAATGTCACTCCTATATAAAAATGTGGAAACAATTACATTCCAACAATTTGTCTTTAAAATAGTAATTCTTTGCAACTTACACATGTCCACGCCTTTAATATTTCGGGCTCGTAACACAGTCACATTCAGATTATAATACGGATGAACTTCTTTCTGCAAATATAAAAAGGTATCAAGATTCAATGCTACAACATAGCATCACAGCCTATAGAATAAGGACAGCCCGCTTGCTCTTTTATGGCCCCTTTCAGTCGTCCGTGTTTCAGCTATGTGTGACATCTGTTTATAACACTGATGCCACACGCACCCATGTTATTCTGTGGGGTTACTCATACATCCGTGTTTTCACATGGACTGTGTGGCCCCGCATGCACACGTGTGATTTTTGGCCAGCAGCATGGGTGTCACACGGGCCGCACACTGATGTGATCCGTGTGACATCAGTGTGACACGTACCAGAGAAAACAGTGTCTTTGAAATAAAATGAATTTCTATACTCCCCTGTCTCCAGAGCTGCTGTCTTCGGCTCTGCTATCACTTGCTTCTGACCCCCGCTCATTATGCTCATTGCATATTCACTGCACCAAGGACCTGCAAGCAAAAGCAACTCTGGAGACATCAGCGCCAGGAACAGGTGAGCATCCAGCAGTGTTTGTGCAGTGATGTCAGGAGGTCATCAGAGTATCCAATGAACGCGGATGACCTCCTGGCGACACCCGCCCTACCGCAGGCGTCGCGACAGTGACTTCACAGGTTCATCGGAGCTCATTGTGAACTCTGATAAACCTTTGACATTACTGTTATGACATCCCCGGTAGCGCGGGTGTTGTCAGGAGGTCATCAGAGTTCATTGGATACTTCGATGAAGCCATGACTTCACAGCCACACCCACACACACACACAAACACTGCTGAGGGCGCAAGTGCGGTGGCCTGGGCTGACCTTATGAGGACCAGGTGACTGCAGTGTAGCATACACAGTAGTGTCTGTGTGCCTGCAGGGGCTGCTCTCACAATCAATGGCGAACGTTCTGTTCTCCATTGAATGTGTCAGCAGTATGGGATCGACATGGGCCCCCCTAATTGGATTACAGCAGACAAGGATTAGAGATTGGACAGGGAAATAAATTTGAAAAAAAAGAGGGTCTCATCTTTATTGAATAATTTTCTTTTTTTATGTCTTTTCAGGTTCGCATTTGGAGAACGTCGTGGGACGTCACAATGGATTATGGCGGACCTTTTGTATTTTTTTAAAAAAACAAAAATTGGTGAATGAGGGCTGAAGTCGGGTTTTTTTTGTTCAAATAAACTTTTTTATTCTCCTTTCAACTACTGGATTAGTAATGGGGGTGTTATAGACCCTCCCCATTACTAATATAAGGCTTAGTGGCAGCTGTGAGGTGTCATTAACCACTTATATTAACCCGATTGCCACTGCACCAGGGAAATCAGGATAAGTCAGGTAAAATGTCAGGATTGTCGCATCTAATGGATGCAACAATTCTGGGCAGCGGCAGGCTGCTATTTTTAGGCTGGTGGGGGCCAATAACCATGCATCTCCCCCAGCCTGAGAATACCAGGCACCAGCTGTTGGCTTTATCATGGCTGTGTATCAAAATTGTAGGGGACTGCACGCCATTATTTTTTTTTTATTAATTTAAATAATTAAAAATAAAAGCTGCATGGGATCCATCTTATTATGATACACAGTCAAGATAAGTACACGGATGGGGGCTGCAGCCGTATGCTTATCTATGCTGGGTATCACAATATGGGGAGACTGATTCAGGGACCGAGGCGGATCAAAAAATGAAGAATCCCAAATGGTATCAGAGTGGCTGGAACTTTAACGGATTGCAGACCTAATCCTGACACACAACTAGAAATAGCCGTGGGACGAGCCTACGATGACCTAGTCGTCTCGACACAGCTGGAGAACTAAATATTCTCACAGATAGAGATATAAGAAAGCTAATCTGCCTTGGAGCAGTCCCCGAAGATAGATAGATAGCCCCCCACATGTAAAGGCTACGGTGATATAGAAAAATACAATACAAAGCTAGAAAAGACAGATTCAGCAAAGGTGAGGCCCAAACTATCTTTATAGGAAAGGATAGAAAGGCACAACTGTCTGCAGCCGTAAAAAACCCTAATATATACCAGCACTTCTGATATGGAAAAATCCTGAGGTCACACAACCTCTCCCCCACTGTATCGGCAATGTGATGTTACTGGGATCCAAAAACACATACAGATGAGGGAATGAATTAATACCAAGCATGACAAACACAATACCTTTATCTAGGAGGCCGCATGGCACATGAAATACAGAATATAGTGTAGGACCCCCCATTGAGATTTGCCGTAACGTTGGCAGGGGTGGCTCAAAGAATTGATCAATTATTTGCTAAAAATCTCATTTATATTACAGTACAGTTGGCATAAATCTGTGAATTTGCACTTTTTATATGATGCATGCCATTTTCAGATCGTGCTGGCTCCCCTCTCAAACACGATACCTTGCAGAATCATGGAGCTAAGTACAGACACTCCCAGCAGGGAATGATCCCATTCCACCAAGAACTCCACACAGACAAAATAGGAATCAAGCATTAGTAGCAAAACAGAAAAAACAACTAGAAAGTGGAAAACAAACAGCAGAGGTACAAAGACCATTTATCTGAGAGGAGTTCTGGTAGGGAGCAGGGCTGGTTACACAATGTCCTTAACACACAGGAGACCATTGAGCACCGACAAGTAACAAGAGAAAACTACTCGGTTAAATAGCCCAATCTGACCCAGATTGCCAGTCCTCCACAGGTGTGTGGCTTTCATTCCACACATCAACTGCACCGCCAGCACTGACCACAAGAGGGAGCCCCAAACTGGAAAACGTATTCACAACAGGAGACCCTATGCCAATTTTTTTATTTATTTTTACACCACGATATGGACACACACAGTGTCTGTGATTGACTGCAGTCAGACACGCTGTCACAGAGGGTGGTAGGGTTGGACTGCCTGCAAATAATCAGACGCTGGGACTGCTAGTGGGCAAGGGAAGCAGTGGCTATATATGAGGTTAATCAGCGGCCTCGGAAGTAGCGTTACAGCAGCACAGGAGACTGTTAAGTATAACACGCTTGCTTAAATCCCCCCTATCCCTTCTACCACCATTTTAAAGCGCCTGATTTGGGTCCCTATAGACTTATATGGGTCCAGCAATTGGCCAGATACCTTGGATTAATTCCGGGCCTGAATCTTTTTGTTGTTTTTTTTTTAAAATGCAGTTGGACTCGCCAAACCCAGGTATCTGCGGGTCCGTCTATCACTAATCACCACTACACTGTGTGCAGAATTATTAGGCAAATGAGTATTTTGATCACATGATACGTTTGATACATGTTGTCCTACACCAAGCTGTATAGGCTGAGAGCCAACTACCAATTAAGTAAATCAGGGGATGTGCATCTCTGTAACGAGGAGGGGTGCGGTGTAGTGACATCAACACCCTATATAAGGGGTGCTTAATTATTAGGCAACTTCCTTTCCTTTGTCAAAATGGGTCAGAAGAGAGATTTGACGGGCTCTGAAAAGTCCAAAATTGTGAGATGTCTTGCAGAGGGATGCAGCAGTCTTGAAATTGACAAACTTTTGAAGCGTGATCACCGAACAATCAAGCGTTTCATGGCAAATAGCCAACTGGGTCGCAAGAAGCGTGTTGGGCAAAAAAGGCGCAAAATAACTGCCCATAAACTGAGGAAAATCAAGCGTGAAGCTGCCAAGATGCCATTTGCCACCAGTTTGGCCATATTTCAGAGCTGCAACGTTACTGGAGTATCAAAAAGCACAAGGTGTGCCATACTCAGGGACATGGCCAAGGTAACGAAGGCTGAAAAACCACCACCTCTGACCAAGAAACAGAAGATAAAACGTCAAGACTGGGCCAAGAAATATCTGAAGACTGATTTTTCAAAGGTTTTATGGACTGATGAAATGAGAGTGACTCTTGATGGGCAGATGGATGGGCCAGAGGCTGGATCAGTAAAGGGCAGAGAGCTCCACTCCGACTCAGACGCCAGCAAGGTGAAGGTGGGCACTGGTATGGGCTGGGATCCAGGGCTGTGGAGTCGGTAAGCCAAACCTTCGACTCCAACTCCTCAATTTCCCTTGCACCGACTCCAACTCCTACTCCTACATATATTGCTTACAGTTAAGTGAAAAATTTATTGTTGTACATGAACATGTGTATGTGAACATCAGACATTTAATTTTTATGATACAATAATCAAGATATTTGGATAGAACATAAAATATATTTATTGGATACAACTTTAGAACACAAAAAACTAATAAATTGGAAATATAAAAGGAAAAGAGTTCCAGCGCCTGGCGCTGGAACTCTTTTCCTTTTCTATTATTGATTGACTGCCAAGTCAAATCCGTGCGCAGGATTTGGAACACACCAGCAAGGCAGTACGGTGAGCTGGATTACCCCCTTTCCCTCTGCAAATTGTAAATATGTTATACAATATGTAATATACAGTAGATTACATATATTTCTTGTGTATATATATAATTACATATTGTATTACATATTTACAATTTATTAGTTTTTTGTGTTCTAAAGTTGTATATTTTTCACTTAAATATAAGCATTTTATATATATATATATATATATATATATATATATAACACTATGTAAGTGGCAAAAAAACAGATTTCAACAAAAACATAGTAAATAACATTTGTGTAGTCTATGAATTTGTTGTAAGAAATAGAATTGCCTCCATCAGATCCTCCTTCACAGATGACTTAAATCTGGCCTAATAATTTTAAGGCTAGAGAACAACCTCTCTACAGTAACTTGGGCTGGAGGCAAAGCAATAACCACATGGGCAACATCTCTAACAATTTCCGGGTATAAAGGAATTGCCTCATGCACAGTCAGTTTTGTTGAATTTTTCTATTTCTTTGAGAGGAAGTGAAAAATGTTGCTGAAATCTGGTCAATCTGCTGCTATAGGAGACGGAGGGAAATCTTTTTCCTTGCGGCAACGCTTTGCCTGCTCCATGTCATCCAAATACCTGTCAATGTTAAACTCATCATCTGATGAGGATGAAGATATGGCAGCAGTAGCACTGTCAGGCCCCAAGTCCTCTTGCGCCTGGCAGTCCTGTAGCCGCTCATCCTAACTGCTACCTCACTCAAAGCTTCTTTTCCTTTAGTAAGCTGTTGATCATCAAGCAGTATACGATGACTTGGGTCCACATAAACAGCTGCCAGAAGAAATTTTATTTTCCAATAGCTGTGTATCTCTCCATTTCATTGAAGCAGAAATGCCATCTGCGATTAAACCTCCTCTTTGGGACAGACAAAATAGCAAGTTCTTCCATTCCTTTATGAAAATGCCAGGAGTTAAATCCTCAGCTTGTAATTTTTTAGTCACGGTAAATGGGTGATTAAGCAATTCCTTCAATTTAGCCACCTGTGTCCATTGACCTTCATTTAATGTTACTTGAGGGTTCACCATATCTATAAGAAACAATTTTAGTTCAAGCAATCGCTCAATCATTAAATAAGTTCTGCCTCACCGAGTGGCTTGATCAACAATTGCCCCTTTCCCAGCACATCTCCTCAAGATGGAATCAATTTTAGGGGTTCTGGCAGCAATAACCAACTTCCTCACTTTTCCAATTAGATTTCCAGCATGTCAGCCCAGTTTCACACATCTGGCCTTTCGACGGTTTGTCGGATGTGGCGCACGCCAGTACAGTACGATACAGTACAGTGGCAGCACCGCAACTTCCGGGTCACATGCTCCGGTCACATGACAGCATGTGACCGGCGTTTGTCGAGCTGCCACTGTACTGTATACACTGTACTGGAGTGCGCCGCATCCGCCAAACCGGCGAAAAGCCGGATGTGTGAAACCGGGGTCCCGGTCTTGCAGACTCTTTCATTGCCAGCTGCAGCGTGTGCACAACACAGCGCATGTGATGAATATGAAAGTGTTTTGAAGCAGCTTCAACAAGATCATCTAATCCTAAAGTATCATTTTGCTGTTCTTCTGTTGTAATATCTGTTTGTTCCTCCGTTACATGAGCAGCGCTGTGGCTCCATCTCACACATACTGAATCCTAAATGTTCTTTTAGCTGTTGTCCATTACTCTCATTCATCAGTTTAATTGTACTTATGTGTGAAGCATTGTTCGTTACAATAGCAAGAACCTGTTCTTTTTTGAGTTGGTAATCTTGCAGAACTTTTTCCACTAAGGCCTGGAGAAGCTGGCTGCTGTGATGAGCTTTACTATCTGTTACTGCCAGTGACTTGGTAACAATTTCTTTCTTCTTTACAAACATTGAATATTGATGGCAAAATAATTCAGTGAAATGCAGTGACTCTGGGCATCCAGCAAAGGCAATGGGTGACAAGACAGGACATTCAGACACATCATTTTCAGTTTGTGGTGTTTTTCTAATCTGCTTTTGCTATTGAAAGCATTATTTATGAGCTCAAAAACCTTTCAGGTGATGCGTTTTTTTTAAAAAGCTGATCTGCTTTTGCAGCTGAAAAACGTATCCTCAAAAAACGCAGCAAAAACTCTGTGTGTGAATGTAGCCTTAGATAAGGAATAGAGCAGACATTTATAGGACATTTCATAACTTTCCCAAATTCCTATGAAACAACATTCAGCACATTCTGCATTGCACTACTGTGCCCAATTTATTATATATTCTAGGAGTCGGAGTCGGTGCGTTTTATACAGACTCCGACTCCACCAAAATGAGCTCCGACTCCGACTCCACAGCCCTGCTGGTATCATCAAACATGAACTTGTGGGACCTTTTTGGGTTGAGGATGGAGTGAAGCTCAACTCCCAGACCTACTGCCAGTTTCTAGAAGACAACTTCTTCAAGCAGTGACACAGGAAGAAGTTGGTATCGTTCAAGAAAAACATGATTTTCATGCAGGACAAAGCTCCATCACATGCATCCAACTACTCCACAGTGTGGCTGGCCAGTAAAGGTCTAAAAGATGAAAAAATAATGACATGGCCCCCTTGTTCACCTGATCTGAACCCCATAGAGAACCTGTGGTCCCTCATAAAATGTGAGATCTACAGGGAGGGAAAACAGTGCACCTCTGGGAGCAGTGTCTGGAGGCTGTGGTGGCTGCTGCACGCAAAGTTGATCATAAACAGATCAAGCAATGACAGAATCTATGGATGGTCGGCTGCTGAGTGTCATCATAAAGAAAGGTGGCTATATTGGTCACTAATTTTTTGGGGTTTTGTTTTTGAATGTCGGAAATGTTTATTTCTAAATTTTGTGCAGTTATATTGGTTTACCTGGTGACAATAAACAAGTGAGATGGGAATAGATTTGTTTTTTATTAAGTTGCCTAATAATTCTGCACAGTAATAGTTACCTGCACAAACAGAATCCTCCTAAGAAGCCAAATCTAAAAACCCCTCCAACTGCCAAAAATATTAAGCTTTGATATTTATCAGTCTTTTGGGTTGATTGAGAACATAGTTGTTGATCAATAATAAAAAAAAAATCCTCTAAAATACAACTTGCCTACACCGTGTGCAGAATTATTAGGCGTCTGGAGAAAAACCTGTAGCGAAACAGAAGATACAGCGCTTCCTGGGTGCAGTGGTTAAGTTAAAGACAGAGTGCTCCTAATTCAATGCGCTCACCTGGACATGGCAAAAGCAGGCATATGTTGCTGCAGGGACATTCTCCTAGCAAAGGCAGCTACTCCACCATTCTGAATAGGAGATTTCCAGTCGGCTCCGATCGGAAATTAACTAAGGAAAAAAAACAAAACGGTGTGCACCACTTGCAATGGAGCCCTACTCTGTACCATAATGGATTTGATGCAAACGGATGCACATGTACCTGAAGAAGGCATTCGCCGAAACGCGTTGTACAGTTCCGATACTATTTATTTTATGACGATAAAACCAAGTTAAATTTACCCTTGCATCAAATCCATTGTGGAGGAGGGCACGGCTCCATTGCAAGTGGCGCACAAGGTCTTATTTTCCTTCAACTAATCACTACTAGTAATCATAGACAGAACCAGGACGTATTAAATATCATGGACAATTGCCCCACCATAAAGTCTGTGGGCAACTGAGAACCCAATAGGTTTCCCCTCTTATAATAGAGGTTCCTACAGAGTATATAATATTGTACCGGAGAACTACCGCAAGTCATTTTCACTAAATTAAGAATTGCACATTTTATTATTTATATACTAGGAAATACAAATAGTCTAAAAAGATCCCAATTACAACAAAATATACTTGGCTGTTTGAACAAAAGAGGAGATAATATAACATTACTCGCTTTTACACCATTACAAGCGCACAAACGTAAAAGGCATGCTATTGTGCTAGATAGCCGTCCAATGGCAATATCGGTGTACAGCGGTGTAACTAGAGTCTGATGAGCCCCGGAGCGGAGTTTGAGCCTGGCCCCCCTATATGATCATCAGATGGGTAATTTTAGCATTCTAAATTCTATAAAGACATACAAGTTACCCCCCTCCCTTCATTGTGTAGTAATGTCTCCCATGATGTACTAATGTCTCCCATCCTAGGCCACTTTCTGGTAAATATGTCCCCCATCCTGGTATATAGCCCCCTCATGCTGCTATATAGCCCCCATCATGATATGTAGCCCCTCATCCTGGTATATAGCCCCCATCATGATATGTAGCCCCTCATCCTGGTATATAGCCCCCCACCCCACCACGCCACACACAGTAAAAAATAAACAATAGTACATATCTTCCCTGCGCTCCTCCCGTTGTCCTCCTGCGATGGAAACTGAATAGCATGTAAGTAGCGCAGCGTATGATGTCAGTGTCATGCGCGGCCACTTACAGTGCTGGCAGCTGTCAACATATTCTTTGCTCCCCATGCCCAGGACTGTGTGCGTGAGGAGCAATGAATATTCATGGCCTAAAACAGCCGGCACATCGCAGTGCAGGGACTTGATGGGTCTTTGTGCTGTGATATATTTCAGCTGGATGCGTGTCCTCACACATCCATCTGAATCAGGGGCTAGGGCAGGCAGGCCCCCTGCACCCCCGGACCCGGTCGCAGTGGCGATCTCTGCGACCACAGTAGTTGGTGTATTTATTTGTAAAATTACTGCCTAATTCACTGTTAATTACCGTAATACATAGAATCTCTTAGCTAACCACTAGATGGCAGTATAAGCGCATTTGTAAATATATGTGCTACTGCTAGTTAGCATATGTAACAGTGCTCAATCCAAAAGTGCAAGTGCTTTATACAGATAGGAGCTATTAGATGCAGCATAAATGATCATCTCTATTGGCAATAGCCCCCATAATGAAAGCAGCAACAACAAACAGAGCATGTGAATGTCAATGCTTAGAAAACCTGCCATAACCTACATTAGTAAATCCACAATGTGGTATACATAATATAATCTTAATATTTACCCAATGTAGGTTTTAATCTCCCAGTCTGTGTCCCCGACGCATGATTCGTGTAGATCTACTTTTGCAAGAGGCGTGGTTATGTTTCCTTGATCAGCATTTGGGCACTGAGTCCAGTCATGTGTCCAATTACAGCCAGCAGCGCGACCGCGAACAAAGCATGTGTGGTCGAAACAAAGTCCCGATCTCCTGCCCGCCAAGTGAAGGCAAGTGCCAAGACTTGGGGAGGACAACCGCAAATCCCAGGCGCCACTCAATGGGTAAATGTGTGGATGTGCTTATATGGGGCGCATATATATATATATATATATATATATATATATATATATATATATATATATATATATATATATATATATATATATATATATTGCAGCCATCATATTGAAGAGCTCATGTAATGATAGTCCACACGCTGCCTCAGTATAATTTAATCATAATCCAGCTGTGTCCATATGGCCAAAGTACTGAACGCACACTAATATATATATATTTATTTTTTATTTCACTTTAGTTAAGTCTATATAATTCAACATAAAGGATGATTAGCCACGACATATAATCACTCTATATACCCTTGCATGACATATTAAATATTATTTTCATGTATATCACTTCATTTCATCTTCCCCCATCCCTAATCCATACATAAATATATTAATTACTACATTTTACAGTCTAAAGTTACATTTTATTAGAAAGGAAAAAAAAATAAGAATAAAGCAGATGCTTTACACTTAAGGGTGCTTTACACGCTGTGACGTCGCTAGCGATCTAGTTAGCGATGTGACACGCCAGATCGCAGATGTGATCTGCCGAGATCACATGTGACCGGCGCTATAAAACGACCTATTGTGCGATCTCGAGATCGCTAGCGATGTTGCAGCGTGTAAAGTGGCCTTTACAGAGTCTCTCGTATGGCTGTAACTGCTTCCGGGGCCTCTCATTACCCTCATACATACTCACTGCTTCCCCCAGCAGTCTCGGCGTCTGTGACTGGTTGCAGTCAGACTGTGCCCGCACCCTGAGTTGACAGCATCTGACTGCTTGGAATCACAGACATCGTGTGTGCATCTCTATAGATAATCTATAGATACAGATAAAGCATACAGCTACAGGCTGCAGCCCCCAGCCGTGTGCTTATCTTCGCTGTGTATCAAAATAAGAGGAACCACATGTGGCTATTTTTATTAAATGATTTAAATAATTAATTTAAAAAAAACAGCGTGCAGTCCCTCCCCTCAAATAATTTTTATACCCAGCCTTGATAAAGACAACAGCTGGGGGCTGGTGTTCTCAGGCTGGGGAGACCCATGCTTATTAGGCCCCCCCAGCCTAAAAATAGCAGCTTACAGCCACCCAGGATTGTCACATCCGTAAGATGTAACAATCCAGACCCTTTACCTGGCTCATCCCAATTGCACTGGTGCGGTGGCACTAGGGGTAATATTAGTGGTTAATGACAGCTCACAGCTGCTACTAAGCCCTAGATCTGTAATTGGAGGTATCTGTGAAACCACCACTACTAATCTGTAAGTGAAAAGAAATAAACACAAACACCGAAAAAATCCTTAAAAACCCCACTTTCTTTCTCCAATTTATTAAGCCCAAACACCCAGTTCCGCCGTAATCCACATGAGGTTGGACCCGCTGATTCCGGATATCTGTGGGTTCGCCCATCACTATACATATTGCATACCCTCAGCCACATGACTGTCATTCCCGGCTCTGACACCAGCGGACCCTCACAGTGCACTGGGTGAGGGATGCGGGGAGACGCGCAAGGGCGAGGGATGCGGGGAGACGCGCAAGGGCGAGGGATGCGGGGAGACGCGCAAGGGCGAGGGATGCGGGGAGACGCGCAAGGGCGAGGGATGCGGGGAGACGCGCAAGGGCGAGGGATGCGGGGAGACGCGCAAGGGCGAGGGATGCGGGGAGACGCGCAAGGGCGAGGGATGCGGGGAGACGCGCAAGGGCGAGGGATGCGGGGAGACGCGCAAGGGCGAGGGATGCGGGGAGACGCGCAGGGGAGGGATGCGGGGAGACGCGCAGGGGAGGGATGCGGGGAGACGCGCAGGGGAGGGATGCGAGGAGACGCGCAGGGGAGGGATGCGGGGAGACGCGCAGGGGAGGGATGCGGGGAGACGCGCAGGGGAGGGATGCGGGGAGACGCGCAGGGGAGGGATGCGAGGAGACGCGCAGGGGAGGGATGCGAGGAGACGCGCAGGGGAGGGATGCGAGGAGACGCGCAGGGCGAGGGATGCGAGGAGACGCGCAGGGCGAGGGATGCGAGGAGACGCGCAGGGCGAGGGATGCGAGGAGACGCGCAGGGCGAGGGATGCGAGGAGACGCGCAGGGCGAGGGATGCGAGGAGACGCGCAGGGCGAGGGATGCGAGGAGACGCGCAGGGCGAGGGATGCGAGGAGACGCGCAGGGCGAGGGATGCGAGGAGACGCGCAGGGCGAGGGATGCGAGGAGACGCGCATGGCGAGGGATGCGAGGAGACGCGCAGGGCGAGGGATGCGAGGAGACGCGCAGGGCGAGGGATGCGAGGAGACGCGCAGGGCGAGGGATGCGAGGAGACGCGCAGGGCGAGGGATGCGAGGAGACGCGCAGGGCGAGGGATGCGAGGAGACGCGCAGGGCGAGGGATGCGAGGAGACGCGCAGGGCGAGGGATGCGAGGAGACGCGCAGGGGAGGGATGCGAGGAGACGCGCAGGGGAGGGATGCGAGGAGACGCGCAGGGGAGGGATGCGAGGAGACGCGCAGGGGAGGGATGCGAGGAGACGCGCAGGGGAGGGATGCGAGGAGACGCGCAGGGGAGGGATGCGAGGAGACGCGCAGGGGAGGGATGCGAGGAGACGCGCAGGGGAGGGATGCGAGGAGACGCGCAGGGGAGGGATGCGAGGAGACGCGCAGGGGAGGGATGCGAGGAGACGCGCAGGGGAGGGATGCGAGGAGACGCGCAGGGGAGGGATGCGAGGAGACGCGCAGGGGAGGGATGCGAGGAGACGCGCAGGGGAGGGATGCGAGGAGACGCGCAGGGGAGGGATGCGAGGAGACGCGCAGGGGAGGGATGCGAGGAGACGCGCAGGGGAGGGATGCGAGGAGACGCGCAGGGGAGGGATGCGAGGAGACGCGCAGGGGAGGGATGCGAGGAGACGCGCAGGGGAGGGATGCGAGGAGACGCGCAGGGGAGGGATGCGAGGAGACGCGCAGGGGAGGGATGCGAGGAGACGCGCAGGGGAGGGATGCGAGGAGACGCGCAGGGGAGGGATGCGAGGAGACGCGCAGGGGAGGGATGCGAGGAGACGCGCAGGGGAGGGATGCGAGGAGACGCGCAGGGGAGGGATGCGAGGAGACGCGCAGGGGAGGGATGCGAGGAGACGCGCAGGGGAGGGATGCGAGGAGACGCGCAGGGGAGGGATGCGAGGAGACGCGCAGGGGAGGGATGCGAGGAGACGCGCAGGGGAGGGATGCGAGGAGACGCGCAGGGGAGGGATGCGAGGAGACGCGCAGGGGAGGGATGCGAGGAGACGCGCAGGGGAGGGATGCGAGGAGACGCGCAGGGGAGGGATGCAAGGAGACGCGCAGGGGAGGGATGCGAGGAGACGCGCAGGGGAGGGATGCGAGGAGACGCGCAGGGGAGGGATGCGGGGAGACGCGCAGGGGAGGGATGCGAGGAGACGTGCAGGGGAGGGATGCGAGGAGACGCGCAGGGTGACTGCAGCTTGCGGATTTAGCCTGGACAGCCCCTGTAATGGGGGACCCCCAGCATCTCACTGATGGAAAGTGGTCAGTTATTTCCTATGCAAGCAATAAATGGATGTAGTAAGAGCCTGCACTCACTGCGCCTGCACTCACTGAGCCTGCACTCACTGAGCCTGCACTCACTGAGCCTGCACTCACTGCGCCTGCACTCACTGCGCCTGCACTCACTGAGCCTGCACTCACTGAGCCTGCACTCACTGAGCCTGCACTCACTGAGCCTGCACTCACTGCGCCTGCACTCACTGAGCCTGCACTCACTGAGCCTGCACTCACTGAGCCTGCACTCACTGAGCCTGCACTCACTGCGCCTGCACTCACTGAGCCTGCACTCACTGAGCCTGCACTCACTGAACTCCTCCCCATATTCATAGATTATTGTGATTTATAAAAAAGAAGTAAATATTTATTGGAGACAGGAAACTCTGGGGCATTTATTACACACAGGTCACAGTGGAGCCGCCACACACTGCAGAAATGATCACACGTCACCAGCCCTGGCCGCCGGCAGTCACCGATCAGACACCACCCGATAGCGCCCTGTTCACACCAGCGGCCGCGCTATTCTGCGTCACTCACCCTCCAGCTTCTCGGCGGCGCCGCGGCTCTTCTCCTCTCCTTGTCGTTCTTCCACAGGAACACGGCAGCCACAGCCGGCAGCGCCCGGACAGGAAGACTGGCTGCCCGGAACATGGTGTCCCCTGCCGGCCGCGGAGCCTGCGGAGTGTGCACGGGAGC
This sequence comes from Anomaloglossus baeobatrachus, assembly GCF_048569485.1. Lineage (NCBI taxonomy): Eukaryota > Metazoa > Chordata > Amphibia > Anura > Aromobatidae > Anomaloglossus > Anomaloglossus baeobatrachus. The sequence goes on along the minus strand of NC_134364.1, from coordinate 135,150,705 downwards.
AGAGGCGTCAGGTGAGGGGGGCGGCGCCAGGTGAGGGGGCGTGGTCTACATCTGACAGGTACAGGAGAAGGACGCGACCGGCCACACATGCAATCAATGCGCGTCCTCGTCAGTGATAGTGCGCGTCCTCGTCAGTGGTGATGCTCTCGGCGGAGCCACACTCCCCAGAAACATGTCCCCCAGAGCTGGCGAGTGCCTCAGTGCGGTCTGTAGTCACATAGGGCTGGCGAGTGCCTCAGTGCAGTCTGTAGTCACATAGGGCTGGCGAGTCCCTCAGTGCGGTCTGTAGTCACACAGGGCTGGCGAGTCCCTCAGTGCGGTCTGTAGTCACACAGGGCTGGCGAGTCCCTCAGTGCTGTCTGTAGTCACACATGGCTGGCGAGTCCCTCAGTGCGGTGTGTAGTCACACATGGCTGGCGAGTCCCTCAGTGAGGTCTGTAGTCACACACGGCTGGCGAGTGCCTCAGTGCAGTCTGTAGTCACATAGGGCTGGCGAGTCCCTCAGTGCGGTCTGTAGTCACACAGAGCTGGCGAGTCCCTCAGTGCGGTCTGTAGTCACACACGGCTGGCGAGTCCCTCAGTGAGGTCTGTAGTCACACACGGCTGGCGAGTCCCTCAGTGAGGTCTGTAGTCACACACGGCTGGCGAGTCCCTCAGTGAGGTCTGTAGTCACACACGGCTGGCGAGTCCCTCAGTGCAGTCTGTAGTCACACAGGGCTGGCGAGTCCCTCAGTGCGGTCTGTAGTCACACAGGGCTGGCGAGTCCCTCAGTGCGGTCTGTAGTCACACAGGGCTGGCGAGTCCCTCAGTGCGGTCTGTAGTCACACAGGGCTGGCGAGTGCCTCAGTGCAGTCTGTAGTCACACACGGCTGGCGAGTCCCTCAGTGCGGTCTGTAGTCACACAGGGCTGGCGAGTCCCTCAGTGCGGTCTGTAGTCACACAGGGCTGGCGAGTCCCTCAGTGCGGTCTGTAGTCACACAGGGCTGGCGAGTCCCTCAGTGCAGTCTGTAGTCACACACGGCTGGCGAGTCCCTCAGTGCGGTCTGTAGTCACACAGGGCTGGCGAGTGCCTCAGTGCGGTCTGTAGTCACACAGGGCTGGCGAGTGCCTCAGTGCGGTCTGTAGTCACACATGGCTGGCGAGTCCCTCAGTGCGGTCTGTAGTCACACACGGCTGGCGAGTCCCTCAGTGCGGTCTGTAGTCACACAGGGCTGGCGAGTCCCTCAGTGAGGTCTGTAGTCACACACGGCTGGCGAGTCCCTCAGTGAGGTCTGTAGTCACACACGGCTGGCGAGTCCCTCAGTGTGGTCTGTAGTCACACAGGGCTGGCGAGTCCCTCAGTGCGGTCTGTAGTCACACAGGGCTGGCGAGTGCCTCAGTGCGGTCTGTAGTCACACAGGACTGGCGAGTCCCTCAGTGCGGTCTGTAGTCACACAGGGCTGGCGAGTGCCTCAGTGCGGTCTGTAGTCACACAGGGCTGGTGAGTCCCTCAGTGAGGTCTGTAGTCACACAGGGCTGGCGAGTCCCTCAGTGCGGTCTGTAGTCACACAGGGCTGGTGAGTCCCTCAGTGAGGTCTGTAGTCACACAGGGCTGGCGAGTGCCTCAGTGCGGTCTGTAGTCACACAGGGCTGGTGAGTCCCTCAGTGAGGTCTGTAGTCACACAGGGCTGGCGAGTGCCTCAGTGCGGTCTGTAGTCACACAGGGCTGGTGAGTCCCTCAGTGAGGTCTGTAGTCACACAGGGCTGGCGAGTCCCTCAGTGCGGTCTGTAGTCACACAGGGCTGGCGAGTCCCTCAGTGCGGTCTGTAGTCACACAGGGCTGGCGAGTCCCTCAGTGCGGTCTGTAGTCACACAGGGCTGGTGAGTCCCTCAGTGAGGTCTGTACTCACACAGGGCTGGCGAGTCCCTCAGTGCGGTCTGTAGTCACACAGGGCTGGCGAGTCCCTCAGTGCGGTCTGTAGTCACACAGGGCTGGCGAGTGCCTCAGTGCAGTCTGTAGTCACACAGGGCTGGCGAGTGCCTCAGTGCGGTCTGTAGTCACACAGGGCTGGCGAGTCCCTCAGTGTGGTCTGTAGTCACACAGGGCTGGCGAGTCCCTCAGTGCGGTCTGTAGTCACACACGGCTGGCGAGTCCCTCAGTGAGGTCTGTAGTCACACAGGGCTGGCGAGTCCCTCAGTGCGGTCTGTAGTCACACAGGACTGGTGAGTCCCTCAGTGCGGTCTGTAGTCACACACGGCTGGCGAGTCCCTCAGTACGGTCTGTAGTCACACATGGCTGGCGAGTCCCTCAGTGTGGTCTGTAGTCACACAGGGCTGGCGAGTCCCTCAGTGCGGTCTGTAGTCACACACAGCTGGCAAGTCCCTCAGTATGGTCTGTAGTCACACAGGGCTGGCGAGTCCCTCAGTGTGGTCTGTAGTCACACAGGACTGGCGAGTCCCTCAGTGTGGTCTGTAGTCACACAGGGCTGGCGAGTCCCTCAGTGCGGTCTGTAGTCACACATGGCTGGCGAGTCCCTCAGTGAGGTCTGTAGTCACACAGGGCTGGCGAGTGCCTCAGTGCAGTCTGTAGTCACACAGGGCTGGCGAGTGCCTCAGTGCGGTCTGTAGTCACACACGGCTGGCGAGTGCCTCAGTGCGGTCTGTAGTCACACATGGCTGGTGAGTCCCTCAGTGCGGCCTGTAGTCACACAGGGCTGGCGAGTGCCTCAGTGCAGTCTGTAGTCACACAGGGCTGGCGAGTGCCTCAGTGTGGTCTGTAGTCACACACGGCTGGCGAGTCCCTCAGTGCGGTCTGTAGTCACACAGGGCTGGCGAGTCCCTCAGTGCGGTCTGTAGTCACACAGGGCTGGTGAGTCCCTCAGTGCGGTCTGTAGTCACACAGGGCTGGCGAGTCCCTCAGTGTGGTCTGTAGTCACCCAGGGCTGGCGAGTCCCTCAGTGCGGTCTGTAGTCACACAGGGCTGGCGAGTCCCTCAGTGCGGTCTGTAGTCACACAGGGCTGGCGAGTCCCTCAGTGCAGTCTGTAGTCACACAGGGCTGGCGAGTCCCTCAGTGCGGTCTGTAGTCACACAGGGCTGGCGAGTCCCTCAGTGCGGTCTGTAGTCACACAGGGCTGGCGAGTCCCTCAGTGCAGTCTGTAGTCACACAGGGCTGGCGAGTCCCTCAGTGCGGTCTGTAGTCACACACAGCTGGCGAGTCCCTCAGTGCGGTCTGTAGTCACACACGGCTGGCGAGTCCCTCAGTGTGGTCTGTAGTCACACAGGGCTGGCGAGTCCCTCAGTGCGGTCTGTAGTCACACACAGCTGGCGAGTCCCTCAGTGCGGTCTGTAGTCACACAGGGCTGGCGAGTCCCTCAGTGAGGTCTGTAGTCACACACGGCTGGCGAGTCCCTCAGTGCAGTCTGTAGTCACACAGGGCTGGCGAGTCCCTCAGTGTGGTCTGTAGTCACACACGGCTGGCGAGTCCCTCAGTGCGGTCTGTAGTCACACAGGGCTGGAGAGTCCCTCAGTGAGGTCTGTAGTCACACAGGGCTGGCGAGTCCCTCAGTGCGGTCTGTAGTCACACAGGGCTGGCGAGTCCCTCAGTGCGGTCTGTAGTCACTCAGGGCTGGCGAGTCCCTCAGTGAGGTCTGTAGTCACACACGGCTGGCGAGTCCCTCAGTGCGGTCTGTAGTCACACAGGGCTGGCGAGTCCCTCAGTGCGGTCTGTAGTCACACACGGCTGGCGAGTCCCTCAGTGCAGTCTGTAGTCACACAGGGCTGGCGAGTCCCTCAGTGCGGTCTGTAGTCACACAGGGCTGGCGAGTCCCTCAGTGCGGTCTGTAGTCACACAGAGCTGGCGAGTCCCTCAGTGCGGTCTGTAGTCACACAGGGCTGTAGAGTCCCTCAGTGCGGTCTGTAGTCACACAGAGCTGGCGAGTCCCTCAGTGCAGTCTGTAGTCACACAGAGCTGGCGAGTCCCTCAGTGTGGTCTGTAGTCACACACAGCTGGCGAGTCCCTCAGTGCGGTCTGTAGTCACACAGGGCTGGCGAGTCCCTCAGTGCGGTCTGTAGTCACACAGGGCTGGCGAGTCCCTCAGTGCAGTCTGAGTAGTCACACAGAGCTGGCGAGTCCCTCAGTGTGGTCTGTAGTCACACAGAGCTGGTGAGTCCCTCAGTGCGGTCTGTAGTCACACATGGCTGGCGAGTCCCTCAGTGCGGTCTGTAGTCACACAGGGCTGGCGAGTCCCTCAGTGCGGTCTGTAGTCACACAGGGCTGGCGAGTCCCTCAGTGCGGTCTGTAGTCACACAGGGCTGGCGAGTCCCTCAGTGCGGTCTGTAGTCACACAGGGCTGGTGAGTCCCTCAGTGCGGTCTGTAGTCACACAGAGCTGGCGAGTCCCTCAGTGCAGTCTGTAGTCACACACGGCTGGCGAGTCCCTCAGTGCGGTCTGTAGTCACACAGGGCTGGCGAGTCCCTCAGTGCGGTCTGTAGTCACACAGGGCTGGCGAGTCCCTCAGTGCGGTCTGTAGTCACACAGGGCTGGCGAGTCCCTCAGTGCGGTCTGTAGTCACACAGGGCTGGCGAGTCCCTCAGTGCGGTCTGTAGTCACACACGGCTGGCGAGTCCCTCAGTGCGGTCTGTAGTCACACAGGGCTGGCGAGTCCCTCAGTGTGGTCTGTAGTCACACAGGGCTGTAGAGTCCCTCAGTGCGGTCTGTAGTCACACAGGGCTGGCGAGTCCCTCAGTGTGGTCTGTAGTCACACAGGGCTGGCGAGTCCCTCAGTGCGGTCTGTAGTCACACACAGCTGGCGAGTCCCTCAGTGCGGTCTGTAGTCACACAGGGCTGGCGAGTCCCTCAGTGCGGTCTGTAGTCACAGGGCTGGCGAGTCCCTCAGTGCAGTCTGTAGTCACACAGGGCTGGCGAGTCCCTCAGTGCGGTCTGTAGTCACACAGGGCTGGCGAGTCCCTCAGTGTGGTCTGTAGTCACACAGGGCTGGCGAGTCCCTCAGTGCGGTCTGTAGTCACACAGGGCTGGCGAGTCCCTCAGTGCGGTCTGTAGTCACACAGGGCTGGCGAGTCCCTCAGTGTGGTCTGTAGTCACAGGGCTGGCGAGTCCCTCAGTGCGGTCTGTAGTCACAGGGCTGGCGAGTCCCTCAGTGCGGTCTGTAGTCACACAGGGCTGGCGAGTCCCTCAGTGCGGTCTGTAGTCACACAGGGCTGGCGAGTCCCTCAGTGCAGTCTGTAGTCACACAGGGCTGGCGAGTCCCTCAGTGCGGTCTGTAGTCACACAGGGCTGGCGAGTCCCTCAGTGTGGTCTGTAGTCACACAGGGCTGTAGAGTCCCTCAGTGCGGTCTGTAGTCACACAGGGCTGGCGAGTCCCTCAGTGTGGTCTGTAGTCACACAGGGCTGTAGAGTCCCTCAGTGCGGTCTGTAGTCACACAGGGCTGGCGAGTCCCTCAGTGCGGTCTGTAGTCACACACAGCTGGCGAGTCCCTCAGTGCGGTCTGTAGTCACACAGGGCTGGCGAGTCCCTCAGTGCGGTCTGTAGTCACAGGGCTGGCGAGTCCCTCAGTGTGGTCTGTAGTCACACACGGCTGGCGAGTCCCTCAGTGCGGTCTGTAGTCACACAGGGCTGGAGAGTCCCTCAGTGAGGTCTGTAGTCACACAGGGCTGGCGAGTCCCTCAGTGCGGTCTGTAGTCACACAGGGCTGGCGAGTCCCTCAGTGCGGTCTGTAGTCACACAGGGCTGGCGAGTCCCTCAGTGCGGTCTGTAGTCACACACGGCTGGCGAGTCCCTCAGTGCAGTCTGTAGTCACACAGGGCTGGCGAGTCCCTCAGTGCGGTCTGTAGTCACACAGAGCTGGCGAGTCCCTCAGTGCGGTCTGTAGTCACACAGGGCTGTAGAGTCCCTCAGTGCGGTCTGTAGTCACACAGAGCTGGCGAGTCCCTCAGTGCAGTCTGTAGTCACACAGAGCTGGCGAGTCCCTCAGTGTGGTCTGTAGTCACACACAGCTGGCGAGTCCCTCAGTGCGGTCTGTAGTCACACAGGGCTGGCGAGTGCCTCAGTGCTGTCTGTAGTCACACAGAGCTGGCGAGTCCCTCAGTGTGGTCTGTAGTCACACACAGCTGGCGAGTCCCTCAGTGCGGTCTGTAGTCACACAGGGCTTGCGAGTGCCTCAGTGTGGTCTGTAGTCACACATGGCTGGCGAGTCCCTCAGTGCGGTCTGTAGTCACACAGAGCTGGCGAGTCCCTCAGTGCAGTCTGTAGTCACACAGAGCTGGCGAGTCCCTCAGTGCTGTCTGTAGTCACACAGAGCTGGCGAGTCCCTCAGTGTGGTCTGTAGTCACACACAGCTGGCGAGTCCCTCAGTGCGGTCTGTAGTCACACAGGGCTGGCGAGTCCCTCAGTGCGGTCTGTAGTCACACACGGCTGGCGAGTCCCTCAGTGTGGTCTGTAGTCACACAGGGCTGGCGAGTCCCTCAGTGCAGTCTGTAGTCACACAGGGCTGGCGAGTCCCTCAGTGCGGTCTGTAGTCACACAGGGCTGGCGAGTCCCTCAGTGCGGTCTGTAGTCACACAGGGCTGGCGAGTCCCTCAGTGCAGTCTGAGTAGTCACACAGAGCTGGCGAGTCCCTCAGTGTGGTCTGTAGTCACACAGAGCTGGTGAGTCCCTCAGTGCGGTCTGTAGTCACACATGGCTGGCGAGTCCCTCAGTGCGGTCTGTAGTCACACAGGGCTGGCGAGTCCCTCAGTGCGGTCTGTAGTCACACAGGGCTGGCGAGTCCCTCAGTGCGGTCTGTAGTCACACAGGGCTGGCGAGTCCCTCAGTGCGGTCTGTAGTCACACAGGGCTGGTGAGTCCCTCAGTGCGGTCTGTAGTCACACAGAGCTGGCGAGTCCCTCAGTGCAGTCTGTAGTCACACACGGCTGGCGAGTCCCTCAGTGCGGTCTGTAGTCACACAGGGCTGGCGAGTCCCTCAGTGCGGTCTGTAGTCACACAGGGCTGGCGAGTCCCTCAGTGCGGTCTGTAGTCACACAGGGCTGGCGAGTCCCTCAGTGCGGTCTGTAGTCACACAGGGCTGGCGAGTCCCTCAGTGCGGTCTGTAGTCACACAGGGCTGGCGAGTCCCTCAGTGCGGTCTGTAGTCACACAGGGCTGGCGAGTCCCTCAGTGCGGTCTGTAGTCACACAGGGCTGGCGAGTCCCTCAGTGCGGTCTGTAGTCACACATGGCTGGTGAGTCCCTCAGTGCGGTCTGTAGTCACACAGAGCTGGCGACTCCCTCTGTGCAGTCTGTAGTCACACAGGGCTGGCGAGTCCCTCAGTGCGGTCTGTAGTCACACAGGGCTGGCGAGTCCCTCAGTGCGGTCTGTAGTCACACACGGCTGGCGAGTCCCTCAGTGCGGCCTGTAGTCACACAGGGCTGGCGAGTCCCTCAGTGCGGTCTGTAGTCACACACGGCTGGCGAGTCCCTCAGTGCGGTCTGTAGTCACACAGGGCTGGCGAGTCCCTCAGTGTGGTCTGTAGTCACACAGGGCTGTAGAGTCCCTCAGTGCGGTCTGTAGTCACACAGGGCTGGCGAGTCCCTCAGTGTGGTCTGTAGTCACACAGGGCTGTAGAGTCCCTCAGTGCGGTCTGTAGTCACACAGGGCTGGCGAGTCCCTCAGTGCGGTCTGTAGTCACACACAGCTGGCGAGTCCCTCAGTGCGGTCTGTAGTCACACAGGGCTGGCGAGTCCCTCAGTGCGGTCTGTAGTCACACAGGGCTGGCGAGTCCCTCAGTGTGGTCTGTAGTCACAGGGCTGGCGAGTCCCTCAGTGCGGTCTGTAGTCACAGGGCTGGCGAGTCCCTCAGTGCGGTCTGTAGTCACACAGGGCTGGCGAGTCCCTCAGTGCGGTCTGTAGTCACACAGGGCTGGCGAGTCCCTCAGTGTGGTCTGTAGTCACACAGGGCTGGCGAGTCCCTCAGTGCGGTCTGTAGTCACACAGGGCTGGCGAGTCCCTCAGTGCGGTCTGTAGTCACACAGGGCTGGCGAGTCCCTCAGTGCGGTCTGTAGTCACACAGAGCTGGCGAGTCCCTCAGTGCGGTCTGTAGTCACACAGGGCTGGCGAGTCCCTCAGTGCAGTCTGTAGTCACACAGGGCTGTAGAGTCCCTCAGTGAGGTCTGTAGTCACACATGGCTGGTGAGTCCCTCAGTGCGGTCTGTAGTCACACACGGCTGGCGAGTCCCTCAGTGCGGTCTGTAGTCACACACGGCTGGCGAGTCCCTCAGTGCGGTCTGTAGTCACACAGGACTGGCGAGTCCCTCAGTGTGGTCTGTAGTCACACAGGGCTGGCGAGTCCCTCAGTGCGGTCTGTAGTCACACAGGGCTGGCGAGTCCCTCAGTGCGGTCTGTAGTCACACAGAGCTGGCGAGTCCCTCAGTGCGGTCTGTAGTCACACAGGGCTGGCGAGTCCCTCAGTGCAGTCTGTAGTCACACAGGGCTGTAGAGTCCCTCAGTGCGGTCTGTAGTCACACAGGGCTGTAGAGTCCCTCAGTGCAGTCTGTAGTCACACAGGGCTGTAGAGTCCCTCAGTGCGGTCTGTAGTCACACAGGGCTGTAGAGTCCCTCAGTGCGGTCTGTAGTCACACAGGCCTGGCGAGTCCCTCAGTGCAGTCTGTAGTCACACAGGGCTGGAGAGTCCCTCAGTGCAGTCTGTAGTCACACAGGGCTGGCGAGTCCCTCAGTGCGGTCTGTAGTCACACACGGCTGGCGAGTCCCTCAGTGCGGCCTGTAGTCACACAGGGCTGGCGAGTCCCTCAGTGCGGTCTGTAGTCACACACGGCTGGCGAGTCCCTCAGTGCGGTCTGTAGTCACACAGGGCTGGCGAGTCCCTCAGTGTGGTCTGTAGTCACACAGGGCTGTAGAGTCCCTCAGTGCGGTCTGTAGTCACACAGGGCTGGCGAGTCCCTCAGTGTGGTCTGTAGTCACACAGGGCTGGCGAGTCCCTCAGTGCGGTCTGTAGTCACACACAGCTGGCGAGTCCCTCAGTGCGGTCTGTAGTCACACAGGGCTGGCGAGTCCCTCAGTGTGGTCTGTAGTCACAGGGCTGGCGAGTCCCTCAGTGCGGTCTGTAGTCACAGGGCTGGCGAGTCCCTCAGTGCAGTCTGTAGTCACACAGGGCTGGCGAGTCCCTCAGTGCGGTCTGTAGTCACACAGGGCTGGCGAGTCCCTCAGTGTGGTCTGTAGTCACACAGGGCTGGCGAGTCCCTCAGTGCGGTCTGTAGTCACACAGGGCTGGCGAGTCCCTCAGTGCGGTCTGTAGTCACACAGGGCTGGCGAGTCCCTCAGTGTGGTCTGTAGTCACAGGGCTGGCGAGTCCCTCAGTGCGGTCTGTAGTCACAGGGCTGGCGAGTCCCTCAGTGCGGTCTGTAGTCACACAGGGCTGGCGAGTCCCTCAGTGCGGTCTGTAGTCACACAGGGCTGGCGAGTCCCTCAGTGCAGTCTGTAGTCACACAGGGCTGGCGAGTCCCTCAGTGCGGTCTGTAGTCACACAGGGCTGGCGAGTCCCTCAGTGTGGTCTGTAGTCACACAGGGCTGTAGAGTCCCTCAGTGCGGTCTGTAGTCACACAGGGCTGGCGAGTCCCTCAGTGTGGTCTGTAGTCACACAGGGCTGTAGAGTCCCTCAGTGCGGTCTGTAGTCACACAGGGCTGGCGAGTCCCTCAGTGCGGTCTGTAGTCACACACAGCTGGCGAGTCCCTCAGTGCGGTCTGTAGTCACACAGGGCTGGCGAGTCCCTCAGTGCGGTCTGTAGTCACACAGGGCTGGCGAGTCCCTCAGTGTGGTCTGTAGTCACAGGGCTGGCGAGTCCCTCAGTGCGGTCTGTAGTCACAGGGCTGGCGAGTCCCTCAGTGCGGTCTGTAGTCACACAGGGCTGGCGAGTCCCTCAGTGCGGTCTGTAGTCACACAGGGCTGGCGAGTCCCTCAGTGTGGTCTGTAGTCACACAGGGCTGGCGAGTCCCTCAGTGTGGTCTGTAGTCACACAGGGCTGGCGAGTCCCTCAGTGTGGTCTGTAGTCACACAGGGCTGTAGAGTCCCTCAGTGCGGTCTGTAGTCACACAGGGCTGGCGAGTCCCTCAGTGCGGTCTGTAGTCACACAGGGCTGGCGAGTCCCTCAGTGTGGTCTGTAGTCACAGGGCTGGCGAGTCCCTCAGTGCGGTCTGTAGTCACAGGGCTGGCGAGTCCCTCAGTGCGGTCTGTAGTCACACAGGGCTGGCGAGTCCCTCAGTGTGGTCTGTAGTCACACAGGGCTGGCGAGTCCCTCAGTGTGGTCTGTAGTCACACAGGGCTGGCGAGTCCCTCAGTGCGGTCTGTAGTCACACATGGCTGGTGAGTCCCTCAGTGCGGTCTGTAGTCACACACGGCTGGCGAGTCCCTCAGTGCGGTCTGTAGTCACACACGGCTGGCGAGTCCCTCAGTGCGGTCTGTAGTCACACAGGACTGGCGAGTCCCTCAGTGTGGTCTGTAGTCACACAGGGCTGGCGAGTCCCTCAGTGCGGTCTGTAGTCACACAGGGCTGGCGAGTCCCTCAGTGCGGTCTGTAGTCACACAGAGCTGGCGAGTCCCTCAGTGCGGTCTGTAGTCACACAGGGCTGGCGAGTCCCTCAGTGCAGTCTGTAGTCACACAGGGCTGTAGAGTCCCTCAGTGCGGTCTGTAGTCACACAGGGCTGTAGAGTCCCTCAGTGCAGTCTGTAGTCACACAGGGCTGTAGAGTCCCTCAGTGCGGTCTGTAGTCACACAGGGCTGTAGAGTCCCTCAGTGCGGTCTGTAGTCACACAGGCCTGGCGAGTCCCTCAGTGCAGTCTGTAGTCACACAGGGCTGGCGAGTCCCTCAGTGCAGTCTGTAGTCACACAGGGCTGGCGAGTCCCTCAGTGCGGTCTGTAGTCACACACGGCTGGCGAGTCCCTTAGTGCGGTCTGTAGTCACACAGGGCTGGCGAGTCCCTCAGTGCAGTCTGTAGTCACACACGGCTGGCGAGTCCCTCAGTGCGGTCTGTAGTCACACAGGGCTGTAGAGTCCCTCAGTGCGGTCTGTAGTCACACAGGGCTGGCGAGTCCCTCAGTGCAGTCTGTAGTCACACAGGGCTGGCGAGTCCCTCAGTGCGGTCTGTAGTCACACACGGCTGGCGAGTCCCTCAGTGAGGTCTGTAGTCACACACGGCTGGCGAGTCCCTTAGTGCGGTCTGTAGTCACACAGGGCTGGCGAGTCCCTCAGTGCAGTCTGTAGTCACACACGGCTGGCGAGTCCCTCAGTGCGGTCTGTAGTCACACAGGGCTGTAGAGTCCCTCAGTGCGGTCTGTAGTCACACAGGGCTGGCGAGTCCCTCAGTGCAGTCTGTAGTCACACAGGGCTGGCGAGTCCCTCAGTGCGGTCTGTAGTCACACACGGCTGGCGAGTCCCTCAGTGAGGTCTGTAGTCACACAGGGCTGGTGAGTCCCTCAGTGCGGTCTGTAGTCACACACGGCTGGCGAGTCCCTCAGTGCGGTCTGTAGTCACACAGGGCTGGCGAGTCCCTCAGTGCGGTCTGTAGTCACACAGGGCTGGTGAGTCCCTCAGTGCGGTCTGTAGTCACACACGGCTGGCGAGTCCCTCAGTGAGGTCTGTAGTCACACAGGGCTGGCGAGTCCCTCAGTGCGGTCTGTAGTCACACAGGGCTGGTGAGTCCCTCAGTGCGGTCTGTAGTCACACACGGCTGGCGAGTCCCTCAGTGCGGTCTGTAGTCACACAGGGCTGGCGAGTCCCTCAGTGCGGTCTGTAGTCACACAGAGCTGGCGAGTCCCTCAGTGCGGTCTGTAGTCACACAGGGCTGTAGAGTCCCTCAGTGCGGTCTGTAGTCACACACGGCTGGCGAGTCCCTCAGTGCGGTCTGTAGTCACACAGGGCTGTAGAGTCCCTCAGTGCGGTCTGTAGTCACACAGGGCTGGCGAGTCCCTCAGTGCGGTCTGTAGTCACACAGGGCTGGCGAGTCCCTCAGTGCGGTCTGTAGTCACATACGGCTGGCGAGTCCCTCAGTGCGGTCTGTAGTCACACACGGCTGGCGAGTCCCTCAGTGCGGTCTGTAGTCACACACGGCTGGTGAGTCCCTCAGTGCAGTCTGTAGTCACACACGGCTGGCGAGTCCCTCAGTGAGGTCTGTAGTCACACACGGCTGGTGAGTCCCTCAGTGCAGTCTGTAGTCACACAGAGCTGGCGAGTCCCTCAGTGCGGTCTGTAGTCACACAGGGCTGGCGAGTCCCTCAGTGTGGTCTGTAGTCACACATGGCTGGTGAGTCCCTCAGTGAGGTCTGTAGTCACACACGGCTGGCGAGTCCCTCAGTGCGGTCTGTAGTCACACAGGGCTGGCGAGTCCCTCAGTGCGGTCTGTAGTCACACAGGGCTGGCGAGTCCCTCAGTGCTGTCTGTAGTCACACACGGCTGGCGAGTCCCTCAGTGCGGTCTGTAGTCACACAGGCCTGGCGAGTCCCTCAGTGTGGTCTGTAGTCACACAGGGCTGGCGAGTCCCTCAGTGTGGTCTGTAGTCACACAGGGCTGGCGAGTCCGTCAGTGCGGTCTGTAGTCACACACGGCTGGCGAGTCCCTCAGTGCGGTCTGTAGTCACACACGACTGGCGAGTCCCTCAGTGTGGTCTGTAGTCACACAGGGCTGGCGAGTCCCTCAGTGTGGTCTGTAGTCACACAGGCCTGGCGAGTCCCTCAGTGCGGTCTGTAGTCACACACAGCTGGCGAGTCCCTCAGTGCGGTCTGTAGTCACCCAGGCCTGGCGAGTCCCTCAGTGCGGTCTGTAGTCACACACAGCTGGCGAGTCCCTCAGTGCGGTCTGTAGTCACACAGGCCTGGCGAGTCCCTCAGTGCAGTCTGTAGTCACACAGGGCTGGCGAGTCCCTCAGTGCGGTCTTTAGTCACACAGGGCTGGCGAGTCCCTCAGTGCGGTCTGTAGTCACACACGGCTGGCGAGTCCCTCAGTGCGGTCTGTAGTCACACAGTGCTGGCGAGTCCCTCAGTGAGGTCTGTAGTCACACAGGGCTGGCGAGTCCCTCAGTTTGGTCTGTAGTCACACATGGCTGGCGAGTCCCTCAGTGCTGTCTGTAGTCACACAGGGCTGGCGAGTCCCTCAGTGCGGTCTGTAGTCACACACAGCTGGCGAGTCCCTCAGTGCGGTCTGTAGTCACACAGGGCTGGCGAGTCCCTCAGTGCTGTCTGTAGTCACACAGGGCTGGCGAGTCCCTCAGTGCTGTCTGTAGTCACACAGGGCTGGCGAGTCCCTCAGTGCTGTCTGTAGTCACACAGGGCTGGCGAGTCCCTCAGTGCGGTCTGTAGTCACACACAGCTGGCGAGTCCCTCAGTGCGGTCTGTAGTCACACAGGGCTGGCGAGTCCCTCAGTGCTGTCTGTAGTCACACACAGCTGGCGAGTCCCTCAGTGCGGTCTGTAGTCACACAGGGCTGGCGAGTCCCTCAGTGCTGTCTGTAGTCACACAGGGCTGGCGAGTCCCTCAGTGCGGTCTGTAGTCACACACAGCTGGCGAGTCCCTCAGTGCGGTCTGTAGTCACACACGGCTGGCGAGTCCCTCAGTGCTGTCTGTAGTCACACAGTGCTGGCGAGTCCCTCAGTGCGGTCTGTAGTCACACAGGGCTGTAGAGTCCCTCAGTGCGGTCTGTAGTCACACAGGGCTGGCGAGTCCCTCAGTGCAGTCTGTAGTCACACAGGGCTGGCGAGTCCCTCAGTGCGGTCTGTAGTCACACACGGCTGGCGAGTCCCTCAGTGAGGTCTGTAGTCACACACGGCTGGCGAGTCCCTTAGTGCGGTCTGTAGTCACACAGGGCTGGCGAGTCCCTCAGTGCAGTCTGTAGTCACACACGGCTGGCGAGTCCCTCAGTGCGGTCTGTAGTCACACAGGGCTGTAGAGTCCCTCAGTGCGGTCTGTAGTCACACAGGGCTGGCGAGTCCCTCAGTGCAGTCTGTAGTCACACAGGGCTGGCGAGTCCCTCAGTGCGGTCTGTAGTCACACACGGCTGGCGAGTCCCTCAGTGAGGTCTGTAGTCACACAGGGCTGGTGAGTCCCTCAGTGCGGTCTGTAGTCACACACGGCTGGCGAGTCCCTCAGTGCGGTCTGTAGTCACACAGGGCTGGCGAGTCCCTCAGTGCGGTCTGTAGTCACACAGGGCTGGTGAGTCCCTCAGTGCGGTCTGTAGTCACACACGGCTGGCGAGTCCCTCAGTGAGGTCTGTAGTCACACAGGGCTGGCGAGTCCCTCAGTGCGGTCTGTAGTCACACAGGGCTGGTGAGTCCCTCAGTGCGGTCTGTAGTCACACACGGCTGGCGAGTCCCTCAGTGCGGTCTGTAGTCACACAGGGCTGGCGAGTCCCTCAGTGCGGTCTGTAGTCACACAGAGCTGGCGAGTCCCTCAGTGCGGTCTGTAGTCACACAGGGCTGTAGAGTCCCTCAGTGCGGTCTGTAGTCACACACGGCTGGCGAGTCCCTCAGTGCGGTCTGTAGTCACACAGGGCTGTAGAGTCCCTCAGTGCGGTCTGTAGTCACACAGGGCTGGCGAGTCCCTTAGTGCGGTCTGTAGTCACACAGGGCTGGCGAGTCCCTCAGTGCGGTCTGTAGTCACATACGGCTGGCGAGTCCCTCACTGCGGTCTGTAGTCACACACGGCTGGCGAGTCCCTCAGTGCGGTCTGTAGTCACACACGGCTGGTGAGTCCCTCAGTGCAGTCTGTAGTCACACACGGCTGGCGAGTCCCTCAGTGAGGTCTGTAGTCACACACGGCTGGTGAGTCCCTCAGTGCAGTCTGTAGTCACACAGAGCTGGCGAGTCCCTCAGTGCGGTCTGTAGTCACACAGGGCTGGCGAGTCCCTCAGTGTGGTCTGTAGTCACACATGGCTGGTGAGTCCCTCAGTGAGTTCTGTAGTCACACACGGCTGGCGAGTCCCTCAGTGCGGTGTGTAGTCACACAGGGCTGGCGAGTCCCTCAGTGCGGTCTGTAGTCACACAGGGCTGGCGAGTCCCTCAGTGCTGTCTGTAGTCACACACGGCTGGCGAGTCCCTCAGTGCGGTCTGTAGTCACACAGGCCTGGCGAGTCCCTCAGTGCGGTCTGTAGTCACACAGGGCTGGCGAGTCCCTCAGTGTGGTCTGTAGTCACACAGGGCTGGCGAGTCCGTCAGTGCGGTCTGTAGTCACACACGGCTGGCGAGTCCCTCAGTGCGGTCTGTAGTCACACACGACTGGCGAGTCCCTCAGTGTGGTCTGTAGTCACACAGGGCTGGCGAGTCCCTCAGTGTGGTCTGTAGTCACACAGGCCTGGCGAGTCCCTCAGTGCGGTCTGTAGTCACACACAGCTGGCGAGTCCCTCAGTGCGGTCTGTAGTCACCCAGGCCTGGCGAGTCCCTCAGTGCGGTCTGTAGTCACACACAGCTGGCGAGTCCCTCAGTGCGGTCTGTAGTCACACAGGCCTGGCGAGTCCCTCAGTGCAGTCTGTAGTCACACAGGGCTGGCGAGTCCCTCAGTGCGGTCTTTAGTCACACAGGGCTGGCGAGTCCCTCAGTGCGGTCTGTAGTCACACACGGCTGGCGAGTCCCTCAGTGCGGTCTGTAGTCACACAGTGCTGGCGAGTCCCTCAGTGAGGTCTGTAGTCACACAGGGCTGGCGAGTCCCTCAGTTTGGTCTGTAGTCACACATGGCTGGCGAGTCCCTCAGTGCTGTCTGTAGTCACACAGGGCTGGCGAGTCCCTCAGTGCGGTCTGTAGTCACACACAGCTGGCGAGTCCCTCAGTGCGGTCTGTAGTCACACAGGCCTGGCGAGTCCCTCAGTGCGGTCTGTAGTCACACACGGCTGGCGAGTCCCTCAGTGCTGTCTGTAGTCACACAGTGCTGGCGAGTCCCTCAGTGAGGTCTGTAGTCACACAGGGCTGGCGAGTCCCTCAGTGCTGTCTGTAGTCACACAGGGCTGGCGAGTCCCTCAGTGCGGTCTGTAGTCACACAGGGCTGGCGAGTCCCTCAGTGTGGTCTGTAGTCACACAGGCCTGGCGAGTCCCTCAATGCGGTCTGTAGTCACACACAGTGCTGGCGAGTCCCTCAGTGAGGTCTGTAGTCACACAGGCCTGGCGAGTCCCTCAGTGCAGTCTGTAGTCACACAGGACTGGCGAGTCCCTCAGTGCGGTCTGTAGTCACACAGGGCTGGCGAGTCCCTCAGTGCGGTCTGTAGTCACACATGGCTGGCGAGTCCCTCAGTGCGGTCTGTAGTCACACAGGACTGGCGAGTCCCTCAGTGCGGTCTGTAGTCACACAGGGCTGGCGAGTCCCTCAGTGCGGTCTGTAGTCACACACGACTGGCGAGTCCCTCAGTGTGGTCTGTAGTCACACAGGGCTGGCGAGTCCCTCAGTGCGGTCTGTAGTCACACAGGGCTGGTGAGTCCCTCAGTGCGGTCTGTAGTCACACACGGCTGGCGAGTCCCTCAGTGAGGTCTGTAGTCACACAGGGCTGGCGAGTCCCTCAGTGCGGTCTGTAGTCACACAGGGCTGGTGAGTCCCTCAGTGCGGTCTGTAGTCACACACGGCTGGCGAGTCCCTCAGTGCGGTCTGTAGTCACACAGGGCTGGCGAGTCCCCCAGTGCGGTCTGTAGTCACACAGAGCTGGCGAGTCCCTCAGTGCGGTCTGTAGTCACACAGGGCTGTAGAGTCCCTCAGTGCGGTCTGTAGTCACACACGGCTGGCGAGTCCCTCAGTGCGGTCTGTAGTCACACAGGGCTGTAGAGTCCCTCAGTGTGGTCTGTAGTCACACAGGGCTGGCGAGTCCCTCAGTGTGGTCTGTAGTCACACAGGCCTGGCGAGTCCCTCAGTGCGGTCTGTAGTCACACACAGCTGGCGAGTCCCTCAGTGCGGTCTGTAGTCACCCAGGCCTGGCGAGTCCCTCAGTGCGGTCTGTAGTCACACACAGCTGGCGAGTCCCTCAGTGCGGTCTGTAGTCACACAGGCCTGGCGAGTCCCTCAGTGCAGTCTGTAGTCACACAGGGCTGGCGAGTCCCTCAGTGCGGTCTTTAGTCACACAGGGCTGGCGAGTCCCTCAGTGCGGTCTGTAGTCACACACGGCTGGCGAGTCCCTCAGTGCGGTCTGTAGTCACACAGTGCTGGCGAGTCCCTCAGTGAGGTCTGTAGTCACACAGGGCTGGCGAGTCCCTCAGTTTGGTCTGTAGTCACACATGGCTGGCGAGTCCCTCAGTGCGGTCTGTAGTCACACACGACTGGCGAGTCCCTCAGTGTGGTCTGTAGTCACACACGGCTGGCGAGTCCCTCAGTGCGGTCTGTAGTCACACACGACTGGCGAGTCCCTCAGTGTGGTCTGTAGTCACACAGGGCTGGCGAGTCCCTCAGTGTGGTCTGTAGTCACACAGGCCTGGCGAGTCCCTCAGTGCGGTCTGTAGTCACACACAGCTGGCGAGTCCCTCAGTGCGGTCTGTAGTCACCCAGGCCTGGCGAGTCCCTCAGTGCGGTCTGTAGTCACACACAGCTGGCGAGTCCCTCAGTGCGGTCTGTAGTCACACAGGCCTGGCGAGTCCCTCAGTGCAGTCTGTAGTCACACAGGGCTGGCGAGTCCCTCAGTGCGGTCTTTAGTCACACAGGGCTGGCGAGTCCCTCAGTGCGGTCTGTAGTCACACACGGCTGGCGAGTCCCTCAGTGCGGTCTGTAGTCACACAGTGCTGGCGAGTCCCTCAGTGAGGTCTGTAGTCACACAGGGCTGGCGAGTCCCTCAGTTTGGTCTGTAGTCACACATGGCTGGCGAGTCCCTCAGTGCTGTCTGTAGTCACACAGGGCTGGCGAGTCCCTCAGTGCGGTCTGTAGTCACACACAGCTGGCGAGTCCCTCAGTGCGGTCTGTAGTCACACAGGCCTGGCGAGTCCCTCAGTGCGGTCTGTAGTCACACACGGCTGGCGAGTCCCTCAGTGCTGTCTGTAGTCACACAGTGCTGGCGAGTCCCTCAGTGAGGTCTGTAGTCACACACGGCTGGTGAGTCCCTCAGTGCAGTCTGTAGTCACACACGGCTGGCGAGTCCCTCAGTGAGGTCTGTAGTCACACACGGCTGGTGAGTCCCTCAGTGCAGTCTATAGTCACACAGAGCTGGCGAGTCCCTCAGTGCGGTCTGTAGTCACACAGGGCTGGCGAGTCCCTCAGTGTGGTCTGTAGTCACACATGGCTGGTGAGTCCCTCAGTGAGGTCTGTAGTCACACACGGCTGGCGAGTCCCTCAGTGCGGTCTGTAGTCACACAGGGCTGGCGAGTCCCTCAGTGCGGTCTGTAGTCACACAGGGCTGGCGAGTCCCTCAGTGCTGTCTGTAGTCACACACGGCTGGCGAGTCCCTCAGTGCGGTCTGTAGTCACACAGGCCTGGCGAGTCCCTCAGTGCGGTCTGTAGTCACACAGGGCTGGCGAGTCCCTCAGTGTGGTCTGTAGTCACACAGGGCTGGCGAGTCCGTCAGTGCGGTCTGTAGTCACACACGGCTGGCGAGTCCCTCAGTGCGGTCTGTAGTCACACACGACTGGCGAGTCCCTCAGTGTGGTCTGTAGTCACACAGGGCTGGCGAGTCCCTCAGTGTGGTCTGTAGTCACACAGGCCTGGCGAGTCCCTCAGTGCGGTCTGTAGTCACACACAGCTGGCGAGTCCCTCAGTGCGGTCTGTAGTCACCCAGGCCTGGCGAGTCCCTCAGTGCGGTCTGTAGTCACACACAGCTGGCGAGTCCCTCAGTGCGGTCTGTAGTCACACAGGCCTGGCGAGTCCCTCAGTGCAGTCTGTAGTCACACAGGGCTGGCGAGTCCCTCAGTGCGGTCTTTAGTCACACAGGGCTGGCGAGTCCCTCAGTGCGGTCTGTAGTCACACACGGCTGGCGAGTCCCTCAGTGCGGTCTGTAGTCACACAGTGCTGGCGAGTCCCTCAGTGAGGTCTGTAGTCACACAGGGCTGGCGAGTCCCTCAGTTTGGTCTGTAGTCACACATGGCTGGCGAGTCCCTCAGTGCTGTCTGTAGTCACACAGGGCTGGCGAGTCCCTCAGTGCGGTCTGTAGTCACACACAGCTGGCGAGTCCCTCAGTGCGGTCTGTAGTCACACAGGCCTGGCGAGTCCCTCAGTGCGGTCTGTAGTCACACACGGCTGGCGAGTCCCTCAGTGCTGTCTGTAGTCACACAGTGCTGGCGAGTCCCTCAGTGAGGTCTGTAGTCACACAGGGCTGGCGAGTCCCTCAGTGCTGTCTGTAGTCACACAGGGCTGGCGAGTCCCTCAGTGCGGTCTGTAGTCACACAGGGCTGGCGAGTCCCTCAGTGTGGTCTGTAGTCACACAGGGCTGGCGAGTCCCTCAATGCGGTCTGTAGTCACACACAGTGCTGGCGAGTCCCTCAGTGAGGTCTGTAGTCACACAGGCCTGGCGAGTCCCTCAGTGCAGTCTGTAGTCACACAGGACTGGCGAGTCCCTCAGTGCGGTCTGTAGTCACACAGGGCTGGCGAGTCCCTCAGTGAGGTCTGTAGTCACACACGGCTGGCGAGTCCCTCAGTGCGGTCTGTAGTCACACATGGCTGGCGAGTCCCTCAGTGCGGTCTGTAGTCACACAGGACTGGCGAGTCCCTCAGTGCGGTCTGTAGTCACACAGGGCTGGCGAGTCCCTCAGTGCGGTCTGTAGTCACACACGACTGGCGAGTCCCTCAGTGTGGTCTGTAGTCACACAGGGCTGGCGAGTCCCTCAGTGCGGTCTGTAGTCACACAGGCCTGGCGAGTCCCTCAGTGAGGTCTGTAGTCACACAGGGCTGGCGAGTCCCTCAGTTTGGTCTGTAGTCACACATGGCTGGCGAGTCCCTCAGTGCTGTCTGTAGTCACACAGGGCTGGCGAGTCCCTCAGTGCGGTCTGTAGTCACACACAGCTGGCGAGTCCCTCAGTGCGGTCTGTAGTCACACAGGCCTGGCGAGTCCCTCAGTGCGGTCTGTAGTCACACACGGCTGGCGAGTCCCTCAGTGCTGTCTGTAGTCACACAGTGCTGGCGAGTCCCTCAGTGCGGTCTGTAGTCACACAGGGCTGTAGAGTCCCTCAGTGCGGTCTGTAGTCACACAGCGCTGGCGAGTCCCTCAGTGCAGTCTGTAGTCACACAGGGCTGGCGAGTCCCTCAGTGCGGTCTGTAGTCACACACGGCTGGCGAGTCCCTCAGTGAGGTCTGTAGTCACACACGGCTGGCGAGTCCCTTAGTGCGGTCTGTAGTCACACAGGGCTGGCGAGTCCCTCAGTGCAGTCTGTAGTCACACACGGCTGGCGAGTCCCTCAGTGCGGTCTGTAGTCACACAGGGCTGTAGAGTCCCTCAGTGCGGTCTGTAGTCACACAGGGCTGGCGAGTCCCTCAGTGCAGTCTGTAGTCACACAGGGCTGGCGAGTCCCTCAGTGCGGTCTGTAGTCACACACGGCTGGCGAGTCCCTCAGTGAGGTCTGTAGTCACACAGGGCTGGTGAGTCCCTCAGTGCGGTCTGTAGTCACACACGGCTGGCGAGTCCCTCAGTGCGGTCTGTAGTCACACAGGGCTGGCGAGTCCCTCAGTGCGGTCTGTAGTCACACAGGGCTGGTGAGTCCCTCAGTGCGGTCTGTAGTCACACACGGCTGGCGAGTCCCTCAGTGAGGTCTGTAGTCACACAGGGCTGGCGAGTCCCTCAGTGCGGTCTGTAGTCACACAGGGCTGGTGAGTCCCTCAGTGCGGTCTGTAGTCACACACGGCTGGCGAGTCCCTCAGTGCGGTCTGTAGTCACACAGGGCTGGCGAGTCCCTCAGTGCGGTCTGTAGTCACACAGAGCTGGCGAGTCCCTCAGTGCGGTCTGTAGTCACACAGGGCTGTAGAGTCCCTCAGTGCGGTCTGTAGTCACACACGGCTGGCGAGTCCCTCAGTGCGGTCTGTAGTCACACAGGGCTGTAGAGTCCCTCAGTGCGGTCTGTAGTCACACAGGGCTGGCGAGTCCCTTAGTGCGGTCTGTAGTCACACAGGGCTGGCGAGTCCCTCAGTGCGGTCTGTAGTCACATACGGCTGGCGAGTCCCTCAGTGCGGTCTGTAGTCACACACGGCTGGCGAGTCCCTCAGTGCGGTCTGTAGTCACACACGGCTGGTGAGTCCCTCAGTGCAGTCTGTAGTCACACACGGCTGGCGAGTCCCTCAGTGAGGTCTGTAGTCACACACGGCTGGTGAGTCCCTCAGTGCAGTCTGTAGTCACACAGAGCTGGCGAGTCCCTCAGTGCGGTCTGTAGTCACACAGGGCTGGCGAGTCCCTCAGTGTGGTCTGTAGTCACACATGGCTGGTGAGTCCCTCAGTGAGGTCTGTAGTCACACACGGCTGGCGAGTCCCTCAGTGCGGTCTGTAGTCACACAGGGCTGGCGAGTCCCTCAGTGCGGTCTGTAGTCACACAGGGCTGGCGAGTCCCTCAGTGCTGTCTGTAGTCACACACGGCTGGCGAGTCCCTCAGTGCGGTCTGTAGTCACACAGGCCTGGCGAGTCCCTCAGTGCGGTCTGTAGTCACACAGGGCTGGCGAGTCCCTCAGTGTGGTCTGTAGTCACACAGGGCTGGCGAGTCCGTCAGTGCGGTCTGTAGTCACACACGGCTGGCGAGTCCCTCAGTGCGGTCTGTAGTCACACACGACTGGCGAGTCCCTCAGTGTGGTCTGTAGTCACACAGGGCTGGCGAGTCCCTCAGTGTGGTCTGTAGTCACACAGGCCTGGCAAGTCCCTCAGTGCGGTCTGTAGTCACACACAGCTGGCGAGTCCCTCAGTGCGGTCTGTAGTCACACAGGCCTGGCGAGTCCCTCAGTGCAGTCTGTAGTCACACAGGGCTGGCGAGTCCCTCAGTGCGGTCTTTAGTCACACAGGGCTGGCGAGTCCCTCAGTGCGGTCTGTAGTCACACACGGCTGGCGAGTCCCTCAGTGCGGTCTGTAGTCACACAGTGCTGGCGAGTCCCTCAGTGAGGTCTGTAGTCACACAGGGCTGGTGAGTCCCTCAGTGCGGTCTGTAGTCACACACGGCTGGCGAGTCCCTCAGTGCGGTCTGTAGTCACACAGGGCTGGCGAGTCCCTCAGTGCGGTCTGTAGTCACACAGGGCTGGTGAGTCCCTCAGTGCGGTCTGTAGTCACACACGGCTGGCGAGTCCCTCAGTGAGGTCTGTAGTCACACAGGGCTGGCGAGTCCCTCAGTGCGGTCTGTAGTCACACAGGGCTGGTGAGTCCCTCAGTGCGGTCTGTAGTCACACACGGCTGGCGAGTCCCTCAGTGCGGTCTGTAGTCACACAGGGCTGGCGAGTCCCTCAGTGCGGTCTGTAGTCACACAGAGCTGGCGAGTCCCTCAGTGCGGTCTGTAGTCACACAGGGCTGTAGAGTCCCTCAGTGCGGTCTGTAGTCACACACGGCTGGCGAGTCCCTCAGTGCGGTCTGTAGTCACACAGGGCTGTAGAGTCCCTCAGTGCGGTCTGTAGTCACACAGGGCTGGCGAGTCCCTTAGTGCGGTCTGTAGTCACACAGGGCTGGCGAGTCCCTCAGTGCGGTCTGTAGTCACATACGGCTGGCGAGTCCCTCAGTGCGGTCTGTAGTCACACACGGCTGGCGAGTCCCTCAGTGCGGTCTGTAGTCACACACGGCTGGTGAGTCCCTCAGTGCAGTCTGTAGTCACACACGGCTGGCGAGTCCCTCAGTGAGGTCTGTAGTCACACACGGCTGGTGAGTCCCTCAGTGCAGTCTGTAGTCACACAGAGCTGGCGAGTCCCTCAGTGCGGTCTGTAGTCACACAGGGCTGGCGAGTCCCTCAGTGTGGTCTGTAGTCACACATGGCTGGTGAGTCCCTCAGTGAGGTCTGTAGTCACACACGGCTGGCGAGTCCCTCAGTGCGGTCTGTAGTCACACAGGGCTGGCGAGTCCCTCAGTGCGGTCTGTAGTCACACAGGGCTGGCGAGTCCCTCAGTGCTGTCTGTAGTCACACACGGCTGGCGAGTCCCTCAGTGCGGTCTGTAGTCACACAGGCCTGGCGAGTCCCTCAGTGCGGTCTGTAGTCACACAGGGCTGGCGAGTCCCTCAGTGTGGTCTGTAGTCACACAGGGCTGGCGAGTCCGTCAGTGCGGTCTGTAGTCACACACGGCTGGCGAGTCCCTCAGTGCGGTCTGTAGTCACACACGACTGGCGAGTCCCTCAGTGTGGTCTGTAGTCACACAGGGCTGGCGAGTCCCTCAGTGTGGTCTGTAGTCACACAGGCCTGGCGAGTCCCTCAGTGCGGTCTGTAGTCACACACAGCTGGCGAGTCCCTCAGTGCGGTCTGTAGTCACACAGGCCTGGCGAGTCCCTCAGTGCAGTCTGTAGTCACACAGGGCTGGCGAGTCCCTCAGTGCGGTCTTTAGTCACACAGGGCTGGCGAGTCCCTCAGTGCGGTCTGTAGTCACACACGGCTGGCGAGTCCCTCAGTGCGGTCTGTAGTCACACAGTGCTGGCGAGTCCCTCAGTGAGGTCTGTAGTCACACAGGGCTGGCGAGTCCCTCAGTTTGGTCTGTAGTCACACATGGCTGGCGAGTCCCTCAGTGCTGTCTGTAGTCACACAGGGCTGGCGAGTCCCTCAGTGCGGTCTGTAGTCACACACAGCTGGCGAGTCCCTCAGTGCGGTCTGTAGTCACACAGGCCTGGCGAGTCCCTCAGTGCGGTCTGTAGTCACACACGGCTGGCGAGTCCCTCAGTGCTGTCTGTAGTCACACAGGGCTGGCGAGTCCCTCAGTGCTGTCTGTAGTCACACAGGCCTGGCGAGTCCCTCAGTGCGGTCTGTAGTCACACAGGGCTGGCGAGTCCCTCAGTGCTGTCTGTAGTCACACAGGGCTGGCGAGTCCCTCAGTGCGGTCTGTAGTCACACAGGGCTGGCGAGTCCCTCAGTGTGGTCTGTAGTCACACAGGCCTGGCGAGTCCCTCAATGCGGTCTGTAGTCACACACAGTGCTGGCGAGTCCCTCAGTGAGGTCTGTAGTCACACAGGCCTGGCGAGTCCCTCAGTGCAGTCTGTAGTCACACAGGACTGGCGAGTCCCTCAGTGCGGTCTGTAGTCACACAGGGCTGGCGAGTCCCTCAGTGAGGTCTGTAGTCACACACGGCTGGCGAGTCCCTCAGTGCGGTCTGTAGTCACACATGGCTGGCGAGTCCCTCAGTGCGGTCTGTAGTCACACAGGACTGGCGAGTCCCTCAGTGCGGTCTGTAGTCACACAGGGCTGGCGAGTCCCTCAGTGCGGTCTGTAGTCACACACGACTGGCGAGTCCCTCAGTGTGGTCTGTAGTCACACAGGGCTGGCGAGTCCCTCAGTGCGGTCTGTAGTCACACAGGGCTGGTGAGTCCCTCAGTGCGGTCTGTAGTCACACACGGCTGGCGAGTCCCTCAGTGAGGTCTGTAGTCACACAGGGCTGGCGAGTCCCTCAGTGCGGTCTGTAGTCACACAGGGCTGGTGAGTCCCTCAGTGCGGTCTGTAGTCACACACGGCTGGCGAGTCCCTCAGTGCGGTCTGTAGTCACACAGGGCTGGCAAGTCCCCCAGTGCGGTCTGTAGTCACACAGAGCTGGCGAGTCCCTCAGTGCGGTCTGTAGTCACACAGGGCTGTAGAGTCCCTCAGTGCGGTCTGTAGTCACACACGGCTGGCGAGTCCCTCAGTGCGGTCTGTAGTCACACAGGGCTGTAGAGTCCCTCAGTGCGGTCTGTAGTCACACAGGGCTGGCGAGTCCCTCAGTGCGGTCTGTAGTCACACAGGGCTGGCGAGTCCCTCAGTGCGGTCTGTAGTCACATACGGCTGGCGAGTCCCTCAGTGCGGTCTGTAGTCACACACGGCTGGCGAGTCCCTCAGTGCGGTCTGTAGTCACACACGGCTGGTGAGTCCCTCAGTGCAGTCTGTAGTCACACACGGCTGGCGAGTCCCTCAGTGAGGTCTGTAGTCACACACGGCTGGTGAGTCCCTCAGTGCAGTCTGTAGTCACACAGAGCTGGCGAGTCCCTCAGTGCGGTCTGTAGTCACACAGGGCTGGCGAGTCCCTCAGTGTGGTCTGTAGTCACACATGGCTGGTGAGTCCCTCAGTGAGGTCTGTAGTCACACACGGCTGGCGAGTCCCTCAGTGCGGTCTGTAGTCACACAGGGCTGGCGAGTCCCTCAGTGCGGTCTGTAGTCACACAGGGCTGGCGAGTCCCTCAGTGCTGTCTGTAGTCACACACGGCTGGCGAGTCCCTCAGTGCGGTCTGTAGTCACACAGGCCTGGCGAGTCCCTCAGTGCGGTCTGTAGTCACACAGGGCTGGCGAGTCCCTCAGTGTGGTCTGTAGTCACACAGGGCTGGCGAGTCCGTCAGTTCGGTCTGTAGTCACACACGGCTGGCGAGTCCCTCAGTGCGGTCTGTAGTCACACACGACTGGCGAGTCCCTCAGTGTGGTCTGTAGTCACATAGGGCTGGCGAGTCCCTCAGTGTGGTCTGTAGTCACACAGGCCTGGCGAGTCCCTCAGTGCGGTCTGTAGTCACACACAGCTGGCGAGTCCCTCAGTGCGGTCTGTAGTCACCCAGGCCTGGCGAGTCCCTCAGTGCGGTCTGTAGTCACACACAGCTGGCGAGTCCCTCAGTGCGGTCTGTAGTCACACAGGCCTGGCGAGTCCCTCAGTGCAGTCTGTAGTCACACAGGGCTGGCGAGTCCCTCAGTGCGGTCTTTAGTCACACAGGGCTGGCGAGTCCCTCAGTGCGGTCTGTAGTCACACACGGCTGGCGAGTCCCTCAGTGCGGTCTGTAGTCACACAGTGCTGGCGAGTCCCTCAGTGAGGTCTGTAGTCACACAGGGCTGGCGAGTCCCTCAGTTTGGTCTGTAGTCACACATGGCTGGCGAGTGCCTCACTGCTGTCTGTAGTCACACAGGGCTGGCGAGTCCCTCAGTGCGGTCTGTAGTCATACACAGCTGGCGAGTCCCTCAGTGCGGTCTGTAGTCACACAGGCCTGGCGAGTCCCTCAGTGCGGTCTGTAGTCACACACGGCTGGCGAGTCCCTCAGTGCTGTCTGTAGTCACACAGTGCTGGCGAGTCCCTCAGTGAGGTCTGTAGTCACACAGGGCTGGCGAGTCCCTCAGCGCTGTCTGTAGTCACACAGGGCTGGCGAGTCCCTCAGTGCGGTCTGTAGTCACACAGGGCTGGCGAGTCCCTCAGTGTGGTCTGTAGTCACACAGGGCTGGCGAGTCCCTCAATGCGGTCTGTAGTCACACACAGTGCTGGCGAGTCCCTCAGTGAGGTCTGTAGTCACACAGGCCTGGCGAGTCCCTCAGTGCAGTCTGTAGTCACACAGGACTGGCGAGTCCCTCAGTGCGGTCTGTAGTCACACAGGGCTGGCGAGTCCCTCAGTGAGGTCTGTAGTCACACACGGCTGGCGAGTCCCTCAGTGCAGTCTGTAGTCACACATGGCTGGCGAGTCCCTCAGTGCGGTCTGTAGTCACACAGGACTGGCGAGTCCCTCAGTGCGGTCTGTAGTCACACAGGGCTGGCGAGTCCCTCAGTGCGGTCTGTAGTCACACACGACTGGCGAGTCCCTCAGTGTGGTCTGTAGTCACACAGGGCTGGCGAGTCCCTCAGTGCGGTCTGTAGTCACACAGGCCTGGCGAGTCCCTCAGTGCGGTCTGTAGTCACACAGGGCTGGCGAGTCCCTCAGTGCGGTCTGTAGTCACACACGGCTGGCGAGTCCCTCAGTGCGGTCTGTAGTCACACAGGGCTGGCGAGTCCCTCAGTGCGGTCTGTAGTCACACACGGCTGGCGAGTCCCTCAGTGCGGTCTGTAGTCACACAGTGCTGGCGAGTCCCTCAGTGAGGTCTGTAGTCACACAGGGCTGGCGAGTCCCTCAGTGTGGTCTGTAGTCACACATGGCTGGCGAGTCCCTCAGTGCGGTCTGTAGTCACACAGGGCTGGCGAGTCCCTCAGTGCGGTCTGTAGTCACACAGGGCTGGCGAGTCCCTCAGTGTGGTCTGTAGTCACACAGGGCTGGCGAGTCCCTGAGTGCGGTCTGCAGTCACACACGGCTGGCGAGTCCCTCAGTGCGGTCTGTAGTCACACAGGGCTGGCGAGTCCCTCAGTGCGGTCTGTAGTCACACAGTGCTGGCGAGTCCCTCAGTGCGGTCTGTAGTCACACAGGGCTGGCGAGTCCCTCAGTGCGGTCTGTAGTCACACAGTGCTGGCGAGTCCCTCAGTGCGGTCTGTAGTCACACAGAGCTGGCAAGTCCCTCAGTGCGGTCTGTAGTCACACAGTGCTGGCGAGTCCCTCAGTGCGGTCTGTAGTCACACAGGGCTGGCGAGTCCCTCAGTGTGGTCTGTAGTCACACAGGGCTGGCGAGTCCCTCAGTGCTGTCTGTAGTCACACCGGGCTGGCGAGTCCCTCAGTGCGGTCTGTAGTCACACACAGCTGGCGAATCCCTCAGTGCGGTCTGTAGTCACACAGGCCTGGCGAGTCCCTCAGTGCAGTCTGTAGTCACACAGGACTGGCGAGTCCCTCAGTGCGGTCTGTAGTCACACAGGGCTGGCGAGTCTCTCAGTGCGGTCTGTAGTCACACACAGCTGGCGAGTCCCTCAGTGCGGTCTGTAGTCACACAGGCCTGGCGAGTCCCTCAGTGCGGTCTGTAGTCACACAGGACTGGCGAGTCCCTCAGTGCGGTCTGTAGTCACACAGGGCTGGCGAGTCCCTCAGTGAGGTCTGTAGTCACACACGGCTGGCGAGTCCCTCAGTGCGGTCTGTAGTCACACAGAGCTGGCGAGTCCCTCAGTGCGGTCTGTAGTCACACAGGGCTGGCGAGTCCCTCAGTGCGGTCTGTAGTCACACAGGGCTGGCGAAACCCTCAGTGAGGTCTGTAGTCACACAGGGCTGGCGAGTCCCTCAGTGCGGCCTGTAGTCACACAGGGCTGGCGAGTCCCTCAGTGCGGTCTGTAGTCACACAGGACTGGCGAGTCCCTCAGTGCGGTCTGTAGTCACACAGGGCTGGGGAGTCCCTCAGTGAGGTCTGTAGTCACACAGGGCTGGCGAGTCCCTCAGTGAGGTCTCTAGTCACACAGGGCTGGCGAGTCCCTCAGTGAGGTCTGTAGTCACACACGGCTGGCGAGTCCCTCAGTGCGGTCTGTAGTCACACAGGGCTGGGGAGTCCCTCAGTGCGGTCTCTAGTCACACAGGGCTGGCGAGTCCCTCAGTGAGGTCTGTAGTCACACACGGCTGGCGAGTCCCTCAGTGAGGTCTGTAGTCACACACGGCTGGCGAGTCCCTCAGTGAGGTCTGTAGTCACACACGGCTGGCGAGTCCCTCAGTGAGGTCTGTAGTCACACAGGGCTGGGGAGTCCCTCAGTGCGGTCTATAGTCACACAGGGCTGGGGAGTCCCTCAGTGCGGTCTCTAGTCACACAGGGCTGGCGAGTCCCTCAGTGAGGTCTGTAGTCACACACGGCTGGCGAGTCCCTCAGTGCGGTCTGTAGTCACACAGGGCTGGGGAGTCCCTCAGTGCGGTCTCTAGTCACACAGGGCTGGCGAGTCCCTCAGTGAGGTCTGTAGTCACACACGGCTGGCGAGTCCCTCAGTGAGGTCTGTAGTCACACACGGCTGGCGAGTCCCTCAGTGAGGTCTGTAGTCACACAGGGCTGGCGAGTCCCTCAGTGAGGTCTGTAGTCACACACGGCTGGCGAGTCCCTCAGTGAGGTCTGTAGTCACACAGGGCTGGGGAGTCCCTCAGTGCGGTCTATAGTCACACAGGGCTGGTAAGTCCCTCAGTGCGGTCTGTAGTCACACACGGCTGGCGAGTCCCTCAGTGCAGTCTGTAGTCACACACGGCTGGCGAGTCCCTGAGTGCGGTCTGTAGTCACACACGGCTGGCGAGTCCCTCAGTGCGGTCTGTAGTCACACACGGCTGGCGAGTCCCTCAGTGTGGTCTGTAGTCACTCAGGGCTGGCGAGTCCCTCAGTGCGGTCTGTTGTCACACACGGCTGGCGAGTCCCTCAGTGCGGTCTGTAGTCACACACGGCTGGCGAGTCCCTCAGTGCGGTCTGTAGTCACACAGAGCTGGCGAGTCCCTCAGTGCGGTCTGTAGTCACACAGGGCTGGCGAGTCCCTCAGTGCGGTCTGTAGTCACACACGGCTGGCGAGTCCCTCAGTGCGGTCTGTAGTCACACACGGCTGGCGAGTCCCTCAGTGCGGTCTGTAGTCACACAGGACTGGCGAGTCCCTCAGTGTGGTCTGTAGTCACACAGGGCTGGCGAGTCCCTCAGTGCGGTCTGTAGTCACACAGGGCTGGCGAGTCCCTCAGTGCGGTCTGTAGTCACACACAGCTGGCGAGTCCCTCAGTGCGGTCTCTAGTCACACAGGGCTGGCGAGTCCCTCAGTGAGGTCTGTAGTCACACACGGCTGGCGAGTCCCTCAGTGAGGTCTGTAGTCACACACGGCTGGCGAGTCCCTCAGTGAGGTCTGTAGTCACACAGGGCTGGCGAGTCCCTCAGTGAGGTCTGTAGTCACACACGGCTGGCGAGTCCCTCAGTGAGGTCTGTAGTCACACAGGGCTGGGGAGTCCCTCAGTGCGGTCTATAGTCACACAGGGCTGGTAAGTCCCTCAGTGCGGTCTGTAGTCACACACGGCTGGCGAGTCCCTCAGTGCAGTCTGTAGTCACACACGGCTGGCGAGTCCCTAGGTGCGGTCTGTAGTCACACACGGCTGGCGAGTCCCTCAGTGCGGTCTGTAGTCACACACGGCTGGCGAGTCCCTCAGTGTGGTCTGTAGTCACTCAGGGCTGGCGAGTCCCTCAGTGCGGTCTGTTGTCACACACGGCTGGCGAGTCCCTCAGTGCGGTCTGTAGTCACACACGGCTGGCGAGTCCCTCAGTGCGGTCTGTAGTCACACAGAGCTGGCGAGTCCCTCAGTGCGGTCTGTAGTCACACAGGGCTGGCGAGTCCCTCAGTGCGGTCTGTAGTCACACACGGCTGGCGAGTCCCTCAGTGCGGTCTGTAGTCACACACGGCTGGCGAGTCCCTCAGTGCGGTCTGTAGTCACACAGGACTGGCGAGTCCCTCAGTGTGATCTGTAGTCACACAGGGCTGGCGAGTCCCTCAGTGCGGTCTGTAGTCACACAGGGCTGGCGAGTCCCTCAGTGCGGTCTGTAGTCACACAGAGCTGGCGAGTCCCTCAGTGCGGTCTGTAGTCACACAGGGCTGGCGAGTCCCTCAGTGCAGTCTGTAGTCACACAGGGCTGTAGAGTCCCTCAGTGCGGTCTGTAGTCACACAGGGCTGTAGAGTCCCTCAGTGCAGTCTGTAGTCACACAGGGCTGTAGAGTCCCTCAGTGCGGTCTGTAGTCACACAGGGCTGTAGAGTCCCTCAGTGCGGTCTGTAGTCACACAGGCCTGGCGAGTCCCTCAGTGCAGTCTGTAGTCACACAGGGCTGGCGAGTCCCTCAGTGCAGTCTGTAGTCACACAGGGCTGGCGAGTCCCTCAGTGCGGTCTGTAGTCACACACGGCTGGCGAGTCCCTTAGTGCGGTCTGTAGTCACACAGGGCTGGCGAGTCCCTCAGTGCAGTCTGTAGTCACACACGGCTGGCGAGTCCCTCAGTGCGGTCTGTAGTCACACAGGGCTGTAGAGTCCCTCAGTGCGGTCTGTAGTCACACAGGGCTGGCGAGTCCCTCAGTGCAGTCTGTAGTCACACAGGGCTGGCGAGTCCCTCAGTGCGGTCTGTAGTCACACAGGGCTGGCGAGTCCCTCAGTGCGGTCTGTAGTCACACACGGCTGGCGAGTCCCTTAGTGCGGTCTGTAGTCACACAGGGCTGGCGAGTCCCTCAGTGAAGTCTGTAGTCACACACGGCTGGCGAGTCCCTCAGTGCGGTCTGTAGTCACACAGGGCTGTAGAGTCCCTCAGTGCGGTCTGTAGTCACACAGGGCTGGCGAGTCCCTCAGTGCAGTTTGTAGTCACACAGGGCTGGCGAGTCCCTCAGTGCGGTCTGTAGTCACACACGGCTGGCGAGTCCCTCAGTGAGGTCTGTAGTCACACAGGGCTGGTGAGTCCCTCAGTGCGGTCTGTAGTCACACACGGCTGGCGAGATCCTCAGTGCGGTCTGTAGTCACACAGGGCTGGCGAGTCCCTCAGTGCGGTCTGTAGTCACACAGGGCTGGTGAGTCCCTCAGTGCGGTCTGTAGTCACACACGGCTGGCGAGTCCCTCAGTGAGGTCTGTAGTCACACAGGGCTGGCGAGTCCCTCAGTGCGGTCTGTAGTCACACACGGCTGGCGAGTCCCTCAGTGCGGTCTGTAGTCACACAGGGCTGTAGAGTCCCTCAGTGCGGTCTGTAGTCACACAGGGCTGGCGAGTCCCTCAGTGCGGTCTGTAGTCACACAGGGCTGGCGAGTCCCTCAGTGCGGTCTGTAGTCACATACGGCTGGCGAGTCCCTCAGTGCGGTCTGTAGTCACACACGGCTGGCGAGTCCCTCAGTGCGGTCTGTAGTCACACACGGCTGGTGAGTCCCTCAGTGCAGTCTGTAGTCACACACGGCTGGCGAGTCCCTCAGTGAGGTCTGTAGTCACACACGGCTGGTGAGTCCCTCAGTGCAGTCTGTAGTCACACAGAGCTGGCGAGTCCCTCAGTGCGGTCTGTAGTCACACAGGGCTGGCGAGTCCCTCAGTGTGGTCTGTAGTCACACATGGCTGGTGAGTCCCTCAGTGAGGTCTGTAGTCACACACGGCTGGCGAGTCCCTCAGTGCGGTCTGTAGTCACACAGGGCTGGCGAGTCCCTCAGTGCGGTCTGTAGTCACACAGGGCTGGCGAGTCCCTCAGTGCTGTCTGTAGTCACACACGGCTGGCGAGTCCCTCAGTGCGGTCTGTAGTCACACAGGCCTGGCGAGTCCCTCAGTGCGGTCTGTAGTCACACAGGGCTGGCGAGTCCCTCAGTGTGGTCTGTAGTCACACAGGGCTGGCGAGTCCGTCAGTGCGGTCTGTAGTCACACACGGCTGGCGAGTCCCTCAGTGCGGTCTGTAGTCACACACGACTGGCGAGTCCCTCAGTGTGGTCTGTAGTCACACAGGGCTGGCGAGTCCCTCAGTGTGGTCTGTAGTCACACAGGTCTGGCGAGTCCCTCAGTGCGGTCTGTAGTCACACACAGCTGGCGAGTCCCTCAGTGCGGTCTGTAGTCACCCAGGCCTGGCGAGTCCCTCAGTGCGGTCTGTAGTCACACACAGCTGGCGAGTCCCTCAGTGCGGTCTGTAGTCACACAGGCCTGGCGAGTCCCTCAGTGCAGTCTGTAGTCACACAGGGCTGGCGAGTCCCTCAGTGCGGTCTTTAGTCACACAGGGCTGGTGAGTCCCTCAGTGCGGTCTGTAGTCACACACGGCTGGCGAGTCCCTCAGTGCGGTCTGTAGTCACACAGTGCTGGCGAGTCCCTCAGTGAGGTCTGTAGTCACACAGGGCTGGCGAGTCCCTCAGTTTGGTCTGTAGTTACACATGGCTGGCGAGTCCCTCAGTGCTGTCTGTAGTCACACAGGGCTGGCGAGTCCCTCAGTGCGGTCTGTAGTCACACACAGCTGTCGAGTCCCTCAGTGCGGTCTGTAGTCACACAGGCCTGGCGAGTCCCTCAGTGCGGTCTGTAGTCACACACGGCTGGCGAGTCCCTCAGTGCTGTCTGTAGTCACACAGTGCTGGCTAGTCCCTCAGTGAGGTCTGTAGTCACACAGGGCTGGCGAGTCCCTCAGTGCTGTCTGTAGTCACACAGGGCTGGCGAGTCCCTCAGTGCGGTCTGTAGTCACACACAGCTGGCGAGTCCCTCAGTGCGGTCTGTAGTCACACAGGCCTGGCGAGTCCCTCAGTGCAGTCTGTAGTCACACAGGACTGGCGAGTCCCTCAGTGCGGTCTGTAGTCACACAGGGCTGGCGAGTCCCTCAGTGAGGTCTGTAGTCACACACGGCTGGCGAGTCCCTCAGTGCGGTCTGTAGTCACACATGGCTGGCGAGTCCCTCAGTGCGGTCTGTAGTCACACAGGACTGGCGAGTCCCTCAGTGCGGTCTGTAGTCACACAGGGCTGGCGAGTCCCTCAGTGCGGTCTGTAGTCACACACGACTGGCGAGTCCCTCAGTGTGGTCTGTAGTCACACAGGGCTGGCGAGTCCCTCAGTGCGGTCTGTAGTCACACAGGCCTGGCGAGTCCCTCAGTGCGGTCTGTAGTCACACACAGCTGGCGAGTCCCTCAGTGCGGTCTGTAGTCACACAGGCCTGGCGAGTCCCTCAGTTCGGTCTGTAGTCACACACAGCTGGCGAGTCCCTCAGTGCGGTCTGTAGTCACACAGGGCTGGCGAGTCCCTCAGTGTGGTCTGTAGTCACACAGGCCTGGCGAGTCCCTCAGTGCGGTCTGTAGTCACACACAGCTGGCGAGTCCCTCAGTGCGGTCTGTAGTCACACAGGACTGGTGAGTCCCTCAGTGCGGTCTGTAGTCACACAGGCCTGGCGAGTCCCTCAGTGCAGTCTGTAGTCACACAGGGCTGGCGAGTCCCTCAGTGCGGTCTGTAGTCACACACGGCTGGCGAGTCCCTCAGTGCGGTCTGTAGTCACACACGGCTGGCGAGTCCCTCAGTGCGGTCTGTAGTCACACACGGCTGGCGAGTCCCTCAGTGCGGTCTGTAGTCACACAGTGCTGGCGAGTCCCTCAGTGAGGTCTGTAGTCACACAGGGCTGGCGAGTCCCTCAGTGTGGTCTGTAGTCACACAGGGCTGGCGAGTCCCTCAGTGCGGTCTGTAGTCACACAGGGCTGGCGAGTCCCTCAGTGTGGTCTGTAGTCACACAGGGCTGGCGAGTCCCTGAGTGCGGTCTGCAGTCACACACGGCTGGCGAGTCCCTCAGTGCGGTCTGTAGTCACACAGGGCTGGCGAGTCCCTCAGTGCGGTCTGTAGTCACACAGTGCTGGCGAGTCCCTCAGTGCGGTCTGTAGTCACACAGGGCTGGCGAGTCCCTCAGTGCGGTCTGTAGTCACACAGTGCTGGCGAGTCCCTCAGTGCGGTCTGTAGTCACACAGAGCTGGCAAGTCCCTCAGTGCGGTCTGTAGTCACACAGTGCTGGCGAGTCCCTCAGTGCGGTCTGTAGTCACACAGGGCTGGCGAGTCCCTCAGTGTGGTCTGTAGTCACACAGGGCTGGCGAGTCCCTCAGTGCTGTCTGTAGTCACACAGGGCTGGCGAGTCCCTCAGTGCGGTCTGTAGTCACACACAGCTGGCGAGTCCCTCAGTGCGGTCTGTAGTCACACAGGCCTGGCGAGTCCCTCAGTGCAGTCTGTAGTCACACAGGACTGGCGAGTCCCTCAGTGCGGTCTGTAGTCACACAGGGCTGGCGAGTCCCTCAGTGCGGTCTGTAGTCACACACAGCTGGCGAGTCCCTCAGTGCGGTCTGTAGTCACACAGGCCTGGCGAGTCCCTCAGTGCGGTCTGTAGTCACACAGGACTGGCGAGTCCCTCAGTGCGGTCTGTAGTCACACAGGGCTGGCGAGTCCCTCAGTGAGGTCTGTAGTCACACACGGCTGGCGAGTCCCTCAGTGCGGTCTGTAGTCACACAGAGCTGGTGAGTCCCTCAGTGCGGTCTGTAGTCACACAGGGCTGGCGAGTCCCTCAGTGCGGTCTGTAGTCACACAGGGCTGGCGAAACCCTCAGTGAGGTCTGTAGTCACACAGGGCTGGCGAGTCCCTCAGTGCGGCCTGTAGTCACACAGGGCTGGCGAGTCCCTCAGTGCGGTCTGTAGTCACACAGGACTGGTGAGTCCCTCAGTGCGGTCTGTAGTCACACAGGGCTGGGGAGTCCCTCAGTGAGGTCTGTAGTCACACAGGGCTGGCGAGTCCCTCAGTGAGGTCTCTAGTCACACAGGGCTGGCGAGTCCCTCAGTGAGGTCTGTAGTCACACACGGCTGGCGAGTCCCTCAGTGCGGTCTGTAGTCACACAGGGCTGGGGAGTCCCTCAGTGCGGTCTCTAGTCACACAGGGCTGGCGAGTCCCTCAGTGAGGTCTGTAGTCACACACGGCTGGCGAGTCCCTCAGTGAGGTCTGTAGTCACACACGGCTGGCGAGTCCCTCAGTGAGGTCTGTAGTCACACACGGCTGGCGAGTCCCTCAGTGAGGTCTGTAGTCACACAGGGCTGGGGAGTCCCTCAGTGCGGTCTATAGTCACACAGGGCTGGGGAGTCCCTCAGTGCGGTCTCTAGTCACACAGGGCTGGCGAGTCCCTCAGTGAGGTCTGTAGTCACACACGGCTGGCGAGTCCCTCAGTGCGGTCTGTAGTCACACAGGGCTGGGGAGTCCCTCAGTGCGGTCTCTAGTCACACAGGGCTGGCGAGTCCCTCAGTGAGGTCTGTAGTCACACACGGCTGGCGAGTCCCTCAGTGAGGTCTGTAGTCACACACGGCTGGCGAGTCCCTCAGTGAGGTCTGTAGTCACACAGGGCTGGCGAGTCCCTCAGTGAGGTCTGTAGTCACACACGGCTGGCGAGTCCCTCAGTGAGGTCTGTAGTCACACAGGGCTGGGGAGTCCCTCAGTGCGGTCTATAGTCACACAGGGCTGGTAAGTCCCTCAGTGCGGTCTGTAGTCACACACGGCTGGCGAGTCCCTCAGTGCAGTCTGTAGTCACACACGGCTGGCGAGTCCCTGAGTGCGGTCTGTAGTCACACACGGCTGGCGAGTCCCTCAGTGCAGTCTGTAGTCACACAGGGCTGGCGAAACCCTCAGTGAGGTCTGTAGTCACACAAGGCTGGCGAGTCCCTCAGTGCGGCCTGTAGTCACACAGGGCTGGCGAGTCCCTCAGTGCGGTCTGTAGTCACACAGGACTGGTGAGTCCCTCAGTGCGGTCTGTAGTCACACAGGGCTGGTGAGTCCCTCAGTGAGGTCTGTAGTCACACACGGCTGGCGAGTCCCTCAGTGAGGTCTGTAGTCACACACGGCTGGCGAGTCCCTCAGTGCAGTCTGTAGTCACACACGGCTGGCGAGTCCCTCAGTGCGGTCTGTGGTCACACACGGCTGGCGAGTGCCTCAGTGCGGGCTGTAGTCACACAGGGCTGGTGAGTCCCTCAGTGCATTCTGTAGTCACACAGGGCTGGCGAGTCCCTCAGTGCGGTCTGTAGTCACACAGGGCTGGAGAGTCCCTCAGTGAGGTCTGTAGTCACACAGGACTGGTGAGTCCCTCAGTGCGGTCTGTAGTCACACAGGGCCGGTGAGTCCCTCAGTGCGGTCTGTAGTCACACAGGGCTGGCGATTCCCTCAGTGCGGTCTGTAGTCACACACGGCTGGCGAGTCCCTCAGTGCAGTCTGTAGTCACACAGGGCTGGCGAGTCCCTCAGTGCGGTCTGTAGTCACACACGGCTGGCGAGTCCCTCAGTGCGGTCTGTAGTCACACAGAGCTGGTGAGTCCCTCAGTGCGGTCTGTAGTCACACACGGCTGGTGAGTCCCTCAGTGCGGTCTGTAGTCACACAGGGCTGGCGAGTCCCTCAGTGCGGTCTGTAGTCACACAGGGCTGGCGAGTCCCTCAGTGCGGTCTGTAGTCACACAGGGCTGGTGAGACCCTCAGTGCAGTCTGTAGTCACACACGGCTGGCGAGTCCCTCAGTGCGGTCTGTAGTCACACAGGGCTGGCGAGTCCCTCAGTGCGGTCTGTAGTCACACAGGGCTGGTGAGACCCTCAGTGCGGTCTGTAGTCACACAGAGCTGGCGAAACCCTCAGTGAGGTCTGTAGTCACACAGGGCTGGCGAGTCCCTCAGTGCGGCCTGTAGTCACACAGGGCTGGCGAGTCCCTCAGTGCGGTCTGTAGTCACACAGGACTGGTGAGTCCCTCAGTGCGGTCTGTAGTCACACAGGGCTGGTAAGTCCCTCAGTGAGGTCTGTAGTCACACACGGCTGGCGAGTCCCTCAGTGAGGTCTGTAGTCACACACGGCTGGCGAGTCCCTCAGTGCAGTCTGTAGTCACACACGGCTGGCGAGTCCCTCAGTGCGGTCTGTAGTCACACACGGCTGGCGAGTGCCTCAGTGCGGGCTGTAGTCACACAGGGCTGGTGAGTCCCTCAGTGCAGTCTGTAGTCACACAGGGCTGGCGAGTCCCTCAGTGCGGTCTGTAGTCACACAGGGCTGGAGAGTCCCTCAGTGAGGTCTGTAGTCACACAGGACTGGTGAGTCCCTCAGTGCGGTCTGTAGTCACACACGGCTGGCGAGTCCCTCAGTGTGGTCTGTAGTCACTCAGGGCTGGCGAGTCCCTCAGTGCGGTCTGTTGTCACACACGGCTGGCGAGTCCCTCAGTGCGGTCTGTAGTCACACACGGCTGGCGAGTCCCTCAGTGCGGTCTGTAGTCACACAGAGCTGGCGAGTCCCTCAGTGCGGTCTGTAGTCACACAGGGCTGGCGAGTCCCTCAGTGCGGTCTGTAGTCACACACGGCTGGCGAGTCCCTCAGTGCGGTCTGTAGTCACACACGGCTGGCGAGTCCCTCAGTGCGGTCTGTAGTCACACAGGACTGGCGAGTCCCTCAGTGTGGTCTGTAGTCACACAGGGCTGGCGAGTCCCTCAGTGCGGTCTGTAGTCACACAGGGCTGGCGAGTCCCTCAGTGCGGTCTGTAGTCACACACAGCTGGCGAGTCCCTCAGTGCGGTCTCTAGTCACACAGGGCTGGCGAGTCCCTCAGTGAGGTCTGTAGTCACACACGGCTGGCGAGTCCCTCAGTGAGGTCTGTAGTCACACACGGCTGGCGAGTCCCTCAGTGAGGTCTGTAGTCACACAGGGCTGGCGAGTCCCTCAGTGAGGTCTGTAGTCACACACGGCTGGCGAGTCCCTCAGTGAGGTCTGTAGTCACACAGGGCTGGGGAGTCCCTCAGTGCGGTCTATAGTCACACAGGGCTGGTAAGTCCCTCAGTGCGGTCTGTAGTCACACACGGCTGGCGAGTCCCTCAGTGCAGTCTGTAGTCACACACGGCTGGCGAGTCCCTAGGTGCGGTCTGTAGTCACACACGGCTGGCGAGTCCCTCAGTGCGGTCTGTAGTCACACACGGCTGGCGAGTCCCTCAGTGTGGTCTGTAGTCACTCAGGGCTGGCGAGTCCCTCAGTGCGGTCTGTTGTCACACACGGCTGGCGAGTCCCTCAGTGCGGTCTGTAGTCACACACGGCTGGCGAGTCCCTCAGTGCGGTCTGTAGTCACACAGAGCTGGCGAGTCCCTCAGTGCGGTCTGTAGTCACACAGGGCTGGCGAGTCCCTCAGTGCGGTCTGTAGTCACACACGGCTGGCGAGTCCCTCAGTGCGGTCTGTAGTCACACACGGCTGGCGAGTCCCTCAGTGCGGTCTGTAGTCACACAGGACTGGCGAGTCCCTCAGTGTGATCTGTAGTCACACAGGGCTGGCGAGTCCCTCAGTGCGGTCTGTAGTCACACAGGGCTGGCGAGTCCCTCAGTGCGGTCTGTAGTCACACAGAGCTGGCGAGTCCCTCAGTGCGGTCTGTAGTCACACAGGGCTGGCGAGTCCCTCAGTGCAGTCTGTA
Source organism: Anomaloglossus baeobatrachus (assembly GCF_048569485.1). Lineage (NCBI taxonomy): Eukaryota > Metazoa > Chordata > Amphibia > Anura > Aromobatidae > Anomaloglossus > Anomaloglossus baeobatrachus. The sequence goes on along the minus strand of NC_134364.1, from coordinate 135,112,167 downwards.
GTCACACAGGGCTGTAGAGTCCCTCAGTGCGGTCTGTAGTCACACAGGGCTGTAGAGTCCCTCAGTGCAGTCTGTAGTCACACAGGGCTGTAGAGTCCCTCAGTGCGGTCTGTAGTCACACAGGGCTGTAGAGTCCCTCAGTGCGGTCTGTAGTCACACAGGCCTGGCGAGTCCCTCAGTGCAGTCTGTAGTCACACAGGGCTGGCGAGTCCCTCAGTGCAGTCTGTAGTCACACAGGGCTGGCGAGTCCCTCAGTGCGGTCTGTAGTCACACACGGCTGGCGAGTCCCTTAGTGCGGTCTGTAGTCACACAGGGCTGGCGAGTCCCTCAGTGCAGTCTGTAGTCACACACGGCTGGCGAGTCCCTCAGTGCGGTCTGTAGTCACACAGGGCTGTAGAGTCCCTCAGTGCGGTCTGTAGTCACACAGGGCTGGCGAGTCCCTCAGTGCAGTCTGTAGTCACACAGGGCTGGCGAGTCCCTCAGTGCGGTCTGTAGTCACACAGGGCTGGCGAGTCCCTCAGTGCGGTCTGTAGTCACACACGGCTGGCGAGTCCCTTAGTGCGGTCTGTAGTCACACAGGGCTGGCGAGTCCCTCAGTGAAGTCTGTAGTCACACACGGCTGGCGAGTCCCTCAGTGCGGTCTGTAGTCACACAGGGCTGGCGAGTCCCTCAGTGCAGTTTGTAGTCACACAGGGCTGGCGAGTCCCTCAGTGCGGTCTGTAGTCACACACGGCTGGCGAGTCCCTCAGTGAGGTCTGTAGTCACACAGGGCTGGCGAGTCCCTCAGTGCGGTCTGTAGTCACACACGGCTGGCGAGTCCCTCAGTGCGGTCTGTAGTCACACAGGGCTGTAGAGTCCCTCAGTGAAGTCTGTAGTCACACAGGGCTGTAGAGTCCCTCAGTGCGGTCTGTAGTCACACAGGGCTGGCGAGTCCCTCAGTGCAGTTTGTAGTCACACAGGGCTGGCGAGTCCCTCAGTGCGGTCTGTAGTCACACACGGCTGGCGAGTCCCTCAGTGAGGTCTGTAGTCACACAGGGCTGGTGAGTCCCTCAGTGCGGTCTGTAGTCACACACGGCTGGCGAGATCCTCAGTGCGGTCTGTAGTCACACAGGGCTGGCGAGTCCCTCAGTGCGGTCTGTAGTCACACAGGGCTGGTGAGTCCCTCAGTGCGGTCTGTAGTCACACACGGCTGGCGAGTCCCTCAGTGAGGTCTGTAGTCACACAGGGCTGGCGAGTCCCTCAGTGCGGTCTGTAGTCACACACGGCTGGCGAGTCCCTCAGTGCGGTCTGTAGTCACACAGGGCTGTAGAGTCCCTCAGTGCGGTCTGTAGTCACACAGGGCTGGCGAGTCCCTCAGTGCGGTCTGTAGTCACACAGGGCTGGCGAGTCCCTCAGTGCGGTCTGTAGTCACATACGGCTGGCGAGTCCCTCAGTGCGGTCTGTAGTCACACACGGCTGGCGAGTCCCTCAGTGCGGTCTGTAGTCACACACGGCTGGTGAGTCCCTCAGTGCAGTCTGTAGTCACACACGGCTGGCGAGTCCCTCAGTGAGGTCTGTAGTCACACACGGCTGGTGAGTCCCTCAGTGCAGTCTGTAGTCACACAGAGCTGGCGAGTCCCTCAGTGCGGTCTGTAGTCACACAATGCTGGCGAGTCCCTCAGTGTGGTCTGTAGTCACACATGGCTGGTGAGTCCCTCAGTGAGGTCTGTAGTCACACACGGCTGGCGAGTCCCTCAGTGCGGTCTGTAGTCACACAGGGCTGGCGAGTCCCTCAGTGCGGTCTGTAGTCACACAGGGCTGGCGAGTCCCTCAGTGCTGTCTGTAGTCACACACGGCTGGCGAGTCCCTCAGTGCGGTCTGTAGTCACACAGGCCTGGCGAGTCCCTCAGTGCGGTCTGTAGTCACACAGGGCTGGCGAGTCCCTCAGTGTGGTCTGTAGTCACACAGGGCTGGCGAGTCCGTCAGTGCGGTCTGTAGTCACACACGGCTGGCGAGTCCCTCAGTGCGGTCTGTAGTCACACACGACTGGCGAGTCCCTCAGTGTGGTCTGTAGTCACACAGGGCTGGCGAGTCCCTCAGTGTGGTCTGTAGTCACACAGGTCTGGCGAGTCCCTCAGTGCGGTCTGTAGTCACACACAGCTGGCGAGTCCCTCAGTGCGGTCTGTAGTCACCCAGGCCTGGCGAGTCCCTCAGTGCGGTCTGTAGTCACACACAGCTGGCGAGTCCCTCAGTGCGGTCTGTAGTCACACAGGCCTGGCGAGTCCCTCAGTGCAGTCTGTAGTCACACAGGGCTGGCGAGTCCCTCAGTGCGGTCTTTAGTCACACAGGGCTGGTGAGTCCCTCAGTGCGGTCTGTAGTCACACACGGCTGGCGAGTCCCTCAGTGCGGTCTGTAGTCACACAGTGCTGGCGAGTCCCTCAGTGAGGTCTGTAGTCACACAGGGCTGGCGAGTCCCTCAGTTTGGTCTGTAGTCACACATGGCTGGCGAGTCCCTCAGTGCTGTCTGTAGTCACACAGGGCTGGCGAGTCCCTCAGTGCGGTCTGTAGTCACACACAGCTGTCGAGTCCCTCAGTGCGGTCTGTAGTCACACAGGCCTGGCGAGTCCCTCAGTGCGGTCTGTAGTCACACACGGCTGGCGAGTCCCTCAGTGCTGTCTGTAGTCACACAGTGCTGGCTAGTCCCTCAGTGAGGTCTGTAGTCACACAGGGCTGGTGAGTCCCTCAGTGCTGTCTGTAGTCACACAGGGCTGGCGAGTCCCTCAGTGCGGTCTGTAGTCACACACGACTGGCGAGTCCCTCAGTGTGGTCTGTAGTCACACACAGCTGGCGAGTCCCTCAGTGCGGTCTGTAGTCACACAGGACTGGTGAGTCCCTCAGTGCGGTCTGTAGTCACACAGGCCTGGCGAGTCCCTCAGTGCAGTCTGTAGTCACACAGGGCTGGCGAGTCCCTCAGTGCGGTCTGTAGTCACACACGGCTGGCGAGTCCCTCAGTGCGGTCTGTAGTCACACAGGGCTGGCGAGTCCCTCAGTGCGGTCTGTAGTCACACACGGCTGGCGAGTCCCTCAGTGCGGTCTGTAGTCACACAGTGCTGGCGAGTCCCTCAGTGAGGTCTGTAGTCACACAGGGCTGGCGAGTCCCTCAGTGTGGTCTGTAGTCACACAGGGCTGGCGAGTCCCTCAGTGCGGTCTGTAGTCACACAGGGCTGGCGAGTCCCTCAGTGTGGTCTGTAGTCACACAGGGCTGGCGAGTCCCTGAGTGCGGTCTGCAGTCACACACGGCTGGCGAGTCCCTCAGTGCGGTCTGTAGTCACACAGGGCTGGCGAGTCCCTCAGTGCGGTCTGTAGTCACACAGTGCTGGCGAGTCCCTCAGTGCGGTCTGTAGTCACACAGGGCTGGCGAGTCCCTCAGTGCGGTCTGTAGTCACACAGTGCTGGCGAGTCCCTCAGTGCGGTCTGTAGTCACACAGAGCTGGCAAGTCCCTCAGTGCGGTCTGTAGTCACACAGTGCTGGCGAGTCCCTCAGTGCGGTCTGTAGTCACACAGGGCTGGCGAGTCCCTCAGTGTGGTCTGTAGTCACACAGGGCTGGCGAGTCCCTCAGTGCTGTCTGTAGTCACACAGGGCTGGCGAGTCCCTCAGTGCGGTCTGTAGTCACACACAGCTGGCGAGTCCCTCAGTGCGGTCTGTAGTCACACAGGCCTGGCGAGTCCCTCAGTGCAGTCTGTAGTCACACAGGACTGGCGAGTCCCTCAGTGCGGTCTGTAGTCACACAGGGCTGGCGAGTCCCTCAGTGCGGTCTGTAGTCACACACAGCTGGCGAGTCCCTCAGTGCGGTCTGTAGTCACACAGGCCTGGCGAGTCCCTCAGTGCGGTCTGTAGTCACACAGGACTGGCGAGTCCCTCAGTGCGGTCTGTAGTCACACAGGGCTGGCGAGTCCCTCAGTGAGGTCTGTAGTCACACACGGCTGGCGAGTCCCTCAGTGCGGTCTGTAGTCACACAGAGCTGGTGAGTCCCTCAGTGCGGTCTGTAGTCACACAGGGCTGGCGAGTCCCTCAGTGCGGTCTGTAGTCACACAGGGCTGGCGAAACCCTCAGTGAGGTCTGTAGTCACACAGGGCTGGCGAGTCCCTCAGTGCGGCCTGTAGTCACACAGGGCTGGCGAGTCCCTCAGTGCGGTCTGTAGTCACACAGGACTGGTGAGTCCCTCAGTGCGGTCTGTAGTCACACAGGGCTGGGGAGTCCCTCAGTGAGGTCTGTAGTCACACAGGGCTGGCGAGTCCCTCAGTGAGGTCTCTAGTCACACAGGGCTGGCGAGTCCCTCAGTGAGGTCTGTAGTCACACACGGCTGGCGAGTCCCTCAGTGCGGTCTGTAGTCACACAGGGCTGGGGAGTCCCTCAGTGCGGTCTCTAGTCACACAGGGCTGGCGAGTCCCTCAGTGAGGTCTGTAGTCACACACGGCTGGCGAGTCCCTCAGTGAGGTCTGTAGTCACACACGGCTGGCGAGTCCCTCAGTGAGGTCTGTAGTCACACACGGCTGGCGAGTCCCTCAGTGAGGTCTGTAGTCACACAGGGCTGGGGAGTCCCTCAGTGCGGTCTATAGTCACACAGGGCTGGGGAGTCCCTCAGTGCGGTCTCTAGTCACACAGGGCTGGCGAGTCCCTCAGTGAGGTCTGTAGTCACACACGGCTGGCGAGTCCCTCAGTGCGGTCTGTAGTCACACAGGGCTGGGGAGTCCCTCAGTGCGGTCTCTAGTCACACAGGGCTGGCGAGTCCCTCAGTGAGGTCTGTAGTCACACACGGCTGGCGAGTCCCTCAGTGAGGTCTGTAGTCACACACGGCTGGCGAGTCCCTCAGTGAGGTCTGTAGTCACACAGGGCTGGCGAGTCCCTCAGTGAGGTCTGTAGTCACACACGGCTGGCGAGTCCCTCAGTGAGGTCTGTAGTCACACAGGGCTGGGGAGTCCCTCAGTGCGGTCTATAGTCACACAGGGCTGGTAAGTCCCTCAGTGCGGTCTGTAGTCACACACGGCTGGCGAGTCCCTCAGTGCAGTCTGTAGTCACACACGGCTGGCGAGTCCCTGAGTGCGGTCTGTAGTCACACACGGCTGGCGAGTCCCTCAGTGCAGTCTGTAGTCACACAGGGCTGGCGAAACCCTCAGTGAGGTCTGTAGTCACACAAGGCTGGCGAGTCCCTCAGTGCGGCCTGTAGTCACACAGGGCTGGCGAGTCCCTCAGTGCGGTCTGTAGTCACACAGGACTGGTGAGTCCCTCAGTGCGGTCTGTAGTCACACAGGGCTGGTGAGTCCCTCAGTGAGGTCTGTAGTCACACACGGCTGGCGAGTCCCTCAGTGAGGTCTGTAGTCACACACGGCTGGCGAGTCCCTCAGTGCAGTCTGTAGTCACACACGGCTGGCGAGTCCCTCAGTGCGGTCTGTGGTCACACACGGCTGGCGAGTGCCTCAGTGCGGGCTGTAGTCACACAGGGCTGGTGAGTCCCTCAGTGCATTCTGTAGTCACACAGGGCTGGCGAGTCCCTCAGTGCGGTCTGTAGTCACACAGGGCTGGAGAGTCCCTCAGTGAGGTCTGTAGTCACACAGGACTGGTGAGTCCCTCAGTGCGGTCTGTAGTCACACAGGGCCGGTGAGTCCCTCAGTGCGGTCTGTAGTCACACAGGGCTGGCGATTCCCTCAGTGCGGTCTGTAGTCACACACGGCTGGCGAGTCCCTCAGTGCAGTCTGTAGTCACACAGGGCTGGCGAGTCCCTCAGTGCGGTCTGTAGTCACACACGGCTGGCGAGTCCCTCAGTGCGGTCTGTAGTCACACAGAGCTGGTGAGTCCCTCAGTGCGGTCTGTAGTCACACACGGCTGGTGAGTCCCTCAGTGCGGTCTGTAGTCACACAGGGCTGGCGAGTCCCTCAGTGCGGTCTGTAGTCACACAGGGCTGGCGAGTCCCTCAGTGCGGTCTGTAGTCACACAGGGCTGGTGAGACCCTCAGTGCAGTCTGTAGTCACACACGGCTGGCGAGTCCCTCAGTGCGGTCTGTAGTCACACAGGGCTGGCGAGTCCCTCAGTGCGGTCTGTAGTCACACAGGGCTGGTGAGACCCTCAGTGCGGTCTGTAGTCACACAGGGCTGGCGAAACCCTCAGTGAGGTCTGTAGTCACACAGGGCTGGCGAGTCCCTCAGTGCGGCCTGTAGTCACACAGGGCTGGCGAGTCCCTCAGTGCGGTCTGTAGTCACACAGGGCTGGTAAGTCCCTCAGTGAGGTCTGTAGTCACACACGGCTGGCGAGTCCCTCAGTGAGGTCTGTAGTCACACACGGCTGGCGAGTCCCTCAGTGCAGTCTGTAGTCACACACGGCTGGCGAGTCCCTCAGTGCGGTCTGTAGTCACACACGGCTGGCGAGTGCCTCAGTGCGGGCTGTAGTCACACAGGGCTGGTGAGTCCCTCAGTGCAGTCTGTAGTCACACAGGGCTGGCGAGTCCCTCAGTGCGGTCTGTAGTCACACAGGGCTGGAGAGTCCCTCAGTGAGGTCTGTAGTCACACAGGACTGGTGAGTCCCTCAGTGCGGTCTGTAGTCACACAGGGCCGGTGAGTCCCTCAGTGCGGTCTGTAGTCACACACGGCTGGTGAGTCCCTCAGTGCGGTCTGTAGTCACACAGGGCTGGCGAGTCCCTCAGTGCGGTCTGTAGTCACACAGGGCTGGCGAGTCCCTCAGTGCGGTCTGTAGTCACACAGGGCTGGTGAGACCCTCAGTGCAGTCTGTAGTCACACACGGCTGGCGAGTCCCTCAGTGCGGTCTGTAGTCACACAGGGCTGGCGAGTCCCTCAGTGCGGTCTGTAGTCACACAGGGCTGGTGAGACCCTCAGTGCGGTCTGTAGTCACACAGGGCTGGCGAAACCCTCAGTGAGGTCTGTAGTCACACAGGGCTGGCGAGTCCCTCAGTGCGGCCTGTAGTCACACAGGGCTGGCGAGTCCCTCAGTGCGGTCTGTAGTCACACAGGGCTGGTAAGTCCCTCAGTGAGGTCTGTAGTCACACACGGCTGGCGAGTCCCTCAGTGAGGTCTGTAGTCACACTCGGCTGGCGAGTCCCTCAGTGCAGTCTGTAGTCACACACGGCTGGCGAGTCCCTCAGTGCGGTCTGTAGTCACACACGGCTGGCGAGTGCCTCAGTGCGGGCTGTAGTCACACAGGGCTGGTGAGTCCCTCAGTGCAGTCTGTAGTCACACAGGGCTGGCGAGTCCCTCAGTGCGGTCTGTAGTCACACAGGGCTGGAGAGTCCCTCAGTGAGGTCTGTAGTCACACAGGACTGGTGAGTCCCTCAGTGCGGTCTGTAGTCACACAGGGCCGGTGAGTCCCTCAGTGCGGTCTGTAGTCACACAGGGCTGGCGATTCCATCAGTGCGGTCTGTAGTCACACACGGCTGGCGAGTCCCTCAGTGCAGTCTGTAGTCACACAGGGCTGGCGAGTCCCTCAGTGCGGTCTGTAGTCACACACGGCTGGCGAGTCCCTCAGTGCGGTCTGTAGTCACACAGAGCTGGTGAGTCCCTCAGTGCGGTCTGTAGTCACACACGGCTGGTGAGTCCCTCAGTGCGGTCTGTAGTCACACAGGGCTGGCGAGTCCCTCAGTGCGGTCTGTAGTCACACAGGGCTGGCGAGTCCCTCAGTGCGGTCTGTAGTCACACAGGGCTGGTGAGACCCTCAGTGCAGTCTGTAGTCACACACGGCTGGCGAGTCCCTCAGTACGGTCTGTAGTCACACAGGGCTGGCGAGTCCCTCAGTGCGGTCTGTAGTCACACAGGGCTGGCGAGTCCCTCAGTGAGGTCTGTAGTCACACAGGGCTAGTGAGTCCCTCAGTGAGGTCTGTAGTCACACACGGCTGGCGAGTCCCTCAGTGTGGTCTGTAGTCACTCAGGGCTGGCGAGTCCCTCAGTGCGGTCTGTTGTCACACACGGCTGGCGAGTCCCTCAGTGCGGTCTGTAGTCACACACGGCTGGCGAGTCCCTCAGTGCGGTCTGTAGTCACACAGAGCTGGCGAGTCCCTCAGTGCGGTCTGTAGTCACACAGGGCTGGCGAGTCCCTCAGTGAGGTCTGTAGTCACACACGGCTGGCAAGTCTCTCAGTGCGGTCTGGTAGTCACACACGCCTAGCGAGTCCCTCAGTGAGGTCTGTAGTCACACAGAGCTGGCGAGTCCCTTAGTGAGGTCTGCAGTCCCCCAGAGCTGGCGAGTCCCTCAGTGCGGTCTGTAGTCACACATGGCTGGCGAGTCTCTCAGTGCGGTCTGTAGTCACACAGAGCTGGCGAGTCCCTCAGTGCGGTCTGTATTCACACACGGCTGGCGAGTCCCTCAGTTTGGTCTGTAGTCACACAGGGCTGGCGAGTCCCTCAGTGCGGTCTGTAGTCACACAGAGCTGGCGAGTCCCTCAGTGCAGTCTGTAGTCACACATGGCTGGCGAGTCCCTCAGTGCGGTCTGTAGTCACACATGGCCGGCGAGTCTCTCAGTGAGGTCTGTAGTCACACAGGGCTGGCGAGTCCCTCAGTGTGGTCTGTAGTCACACACAGCTGGTGAGTCCCTCAGTGCGGTCTGTAGTCACACACGGCTGGCGAGTCCCTCAGTGCTGTCTGTAGTCACATAGGGCTGGCGAGTCCCTCAGTGCGGTCTGTAGTCACATAGGGCTGGCGAGTCCCTCAGTGCGGTCTGTAGTCACACAGGGCTGGTGAGTCCCTCAGTGCGGTCTGTAGTCACACAGGGCTGGTAAGTCCCTCAGTGAGGTCTGTAGTCACACACGGCTGGCGAGTCCCTCAGTGAGGTCTGTAGTCACACACGGCTGGCGAGTCCCTCAGTGCAGTCTGTAGTCACACACGGCTGGCGAGTCCCTCAGTGCGGTCTGTAGTCACACACGGCTGGCGAGTGCCTCAGTGCGGGCTGTAGTCACACAGGGCTGGTGAGTCCCTCAGTGCAGTCTGTAGTCACACAGGGCTGGCGAGTCCCTCAGTGCGGTCTGTAGTCACACAGGGCTGGAGAGTCCCTCAGTGAGGTCTGTAGTCACACAGGACTGGTGAGTCCCTCAGTGCGGTCTGTAGTCACACAGGGCCGGTGAGTCCCTCAGTGCGGTCTGTAGTCACACAGGGCTGGCGATTCCATCAGTGCGGTCTGTAGTCACACACGGCTGGCGAGTCCCTCAGTGCAGTCTGTAGTCACACAGGGCTGGCGAGTCCCTCAGTGAGGTCTGTAGTCACACACGACTGGCGAGTCCCTCAGTGCAATCTGTAGTCACACACGGCTGGCGAGTCTCTCAGTGCGGTCTGTAGTCACACACGGCTGGCGAGTGCCTCAGTGCGGTCTGTAGTCACACACGGCTGGCGAGTGCCTCAGTGCGGTCTGTAGTCACACACGGCTGGCGAGTCCCTCAGTGCGGTCTGTAGTCACACAGGGCTGGCGAGTCCCTCAGTGCGGTCTGTAGTCACACAGGGCTGGTGAGACCCTCAGTGCGGTTTGTAGTCACACAGGGCTGGCGAAACCCTCAGTGAGGTCTGTAGTCACACAGGGCTGGCGAGTCCCTCAGTGAGGTCTGTAGTCACACAGGGCTGGCGAGTCCCTCAGTGCAGTCTGTAGTCACACAGGGCTGGAGAGTCCCTCAGTGAGGTCTGTAGTCACACAGGACTGGTGAGTCCCTCAGTGCGGTCTGTAGTCACACAGGGCCGGTGAGTCCCTCAGTGCGGTCTATAGTCACACACGGCTGGCGAGTCCCTCAGTGCGGTCTGTAGTCACACAGAGCTGGTGAGTGTGATACCAATGTGATATGACTGAAGTTTGAATGACTATTAGATAGGGATCATAATCATAAGATAGGAGTGATCCCAGATATTATTTGATCCATCAATAATTCAGTATCAAAGAAGATGTCCTTTGGATAATATTTCACTAATGCCAAGGAATACATGTCTTGAAGCAGTTTTAGATAATAAGGAAGTAACATTTACAGTTCCACTTACAGGAAACTTGTGGTTAGCTTAAAGACAGTTTTAAGGATGAAATTTACGGCTCATTGCAATATTTCACTAATACTGGTCAAACTGTGGTCAGCCAGTTGTCAACTGACAGGATGTGCTGGAAATGTGCAGGAAGCTGCCGTTACCTACAACATTTTGTGGTCAAGTTACATGAACATGACTCAGCTGTCATATGCTGGTGACCATTTAGACACAACCTACAATATTTTCCTATAAAATATACACCGAACTCGCTTAAGGTAGGGAAATACCTTCCAGGACATTGAAGTGTACGTACGCACTGTTCCTGTGATGCCATGCCAAGATGCCATGTTGATTCCTTATCTTAACTCGAGTTCCCTCCGATGTGAAAGGATTGCTACAACATAACGGTAATGTTGATGCATATTTCTGTTATTGTATAAGTTTCTATGACTATAAGATTCTAAATGCCTATGTACCATTGATTATATTCATGTGCTATTAAAATAAATAGTATCTTGCTATAAAGAATATTAGTATTCGTGCCTGATTAGGATATCAGTGAGCGCTTCGTAAGTACGGGCTTTCAGCCCCCTTTTTAGTAGAATTTAGCAAGACATAAATTGGCGTAGTCGGCAGGATTACTTCTATAAGAAGTAATTAAACGAATTTTTGTAATTTAGAAATTAAAAACATATATTTGGCAAAATTCCAGATATTTTTTCAATCTTTTTGCATAGTGTCAAAATGTTCAGACAACGTAAGGATAATGTTAAGGAGGTTGTTGTGGAGATCCCCACCTGGATTGAGGCTCCCTACAATCTTATAGCACATGAATTGGTCAATTGTGGATTGGCAGAACAATGGCAGGACAAGCTTAAGGGTAGTGAAGCTACTGATGTGAATGTATTCGGTAGTGTCCCTGTGAAAACAGGTGATGTAGTGTCTTTAGCACGGCACAAACGATGGCAGGACAAGCTTAAGGGTTGTGAAGCTACTGATGTTGTGAATGTACTCAGTGGTGCCCCTGTGAAAACAGGTGATGTAGTGTCTTGTGAATTGGCAGAACAATGGCAGGACAAGCTTATGGGTAGTGAAGCTACTGATGTGAATGTATTCGGTAGTGTCCCTGTGAAAACAGGTGATGTAGTGTCTTTAGCACGGCACAAACGATGGCAGGACAAGCTTAAGGGTTGTGAAGCTACTGATGTTGTGAATGTACTCAGTGGTGCCCCTGTGAAAACAGGTGATGTAGTGTCTTTAGGACGGCGCATCTGGATTTTGGCAAGTGCATATAGTGTAATGCATGAGCGTAAGCTAAAGATGCAGAAGAAAAGTTCCCAGGTGGAACAAAAGATGATAGAATTAGGTTGCCTGAAAACAGTTATGGAATGTAATACCCGACTGTTGAAGGATAAATTGGAACATTATCAGAATGTGGCACAAAAAGCTGCCATAAAAATTGCTCAAAATAAGTACAAGAAAAAAAGAAGAGGAAAAGTAAATAAAACCAAAGTACATAAAAGTATCGCCTCAGCTTCTATAAACTGGGATCCCGATACTTGGGATGGGGATGTGTGGGATTCATCTTCATCATCTGATGAGGAGGATTACCATAAAGGGAAGATTCAGGCTAACCCAGTAAGGAGGCGCCTAGAGAGGACAGAGAATGAGATCATCCGGGAACATGTCCGGGATGGTCAGGGGAATCTGCAATATGACGAAGATGGTAATGCCATCACAAATGAGAGACCGATTCCTCATGTAAAAAATCGAGTAACCATTGAAGATTACTCTCAGGGAGAAGTTGATAGCATTTTAACACAGTTTAGACAAAAACCAGGAGAAGGAGAAATTCCCTGGTTGGTCAGGGTGCACGATCTCGGAGGAGGTGGAGTGCACTTTGATGCCGGAGACGTGGCAAAATTTGTCACCATGTCTCAGGACCCAGTAATTCAGAGATCAATAAAAAATTATTTTGTTGATCATAATGAGCATGGTACTCAAAACTTAATCATGATCTTAGCCCATGCTTTTCTGGACAAATATCCATCAGAAGCAGACTTTCCTATCAATGATAAACCTTGGTATACCTTAAAAGATGGTATGGAAAGGCTGAAGGAAGAAGCAATGAGGAATGCTCTTCCTCTTTTGGGACTGGATGATGATTATCTCCAGTACCCATTGACAGCCAGCATAAGTAATAGGCTGGTTAAACATGCTCCTCCAGCATATAAAACAGTTATTTTAACCTTAACTGTAGCGCTGACTGGAGAATCAATCGGTGTAGTTCTAGGGAGGATGAAGGAGTTACAGGATATGGGACAGTGGGATAAACCATCCCCTGGAGGCCATGTTGGTAACAGTAAGCCAAACAATCCTGATTGGAAAGAGAAATCAGTAGGGGAGGCCCCATGGGTGCCTCGAAAAGACATGTTCCAGGCTTTGCTTAAAGCCGGGATCAATAAGGAAAGGATTGATGGAAAGGAGACAGGAGAATTATGGAAGTTGTACAAACAGAAAGTTCTATCTGCAAAGAAAGTGACCACTACAAATGTGGAAGGGGGTTCAAAAACCCCCAAGGTAAAGAAATCAGAAGGAAAAGGGGAAAACCCCCCAAAGAAAGTGTCTTGGGAAGATTTTCAGTCAGTTTATCCATTGGAAGAACTGGCTGCAGCCGTGGCCACAAAGGTCACGGAAGGAAGGGCTAATGCACAGACTGAAGTCTGTGTAAATGAAAGTTCAGAAGGAAGTGATTTACCATAGGTAGCCAGCCAAGCCCCCCTATTGATAAACAGGGACGAACGTCCCTACATCAATCTTAGCATACATTGGAAAGGGGGGAAATATTCAAAGAGTCCCAGCTTTGATTGACACGGGGGCGGAGGCTACTTTAATTCATGGAAACCCAGAAAAAATAAAAGGACCTCGAGTAAAAATTGCTGGACTAGGTGGTCAAGTGATCACCAGGGTTCAGACACAGGTAGCTTTGAAGATAGGTAATTTACCTATCAAGCAGTATACGGTGCTGGTAGTACCTATACCAGAATATATTTTGGGAATTGATATCCTAAAATGGATGACTCTTAATCTAACCGAAGGAAAATTCTCCTTTGGGGTTATGTCTTGTCATAAGGAAATGCAGATCTCACATTATATCAATGATATAATGATACAAGGACAAGATGAGCAAAGTGTGAAAGATCAATTGACAAAACTGGTTGCTCATATGTGGAGTAAAGGATGGGAAATCAGTGATGCCAAGGTTCAAGGACCGTCTCAGGTGGTAACATTTCTAGGGATTCAGTGGAACAAGGGGCACAGAGAGATCTTGCCCAATGCCAGACAGAAAATTATTAATTTTCCGGTCCCTAAATCCAAACAGGAGACTCAGTCTTATATTGGATTGTTTGATTTTTGGAGACAACATATCCCTCATTTGGGACAAATGTTGGCTCATTTGTACAAAGTAACGAGTAAAAAATATGAGTTCCAATGGGGAGAGGAACAGCAAAATGTGTTTGAGATGGTCAGGGAAGTGTGGCAAGACATTGAAGGGATTATTCAATCTACCAAGACCACTGTATTTCATGTCGATGCTCATGTCCCTACTAACTCACTTGAACGTTTGTTTAATTCAGAAGCAGATAAAGCAGCAGCCATCAGACAAATCAGTCCAACAGTTGACAAGGCAAGGTACAGCTGTTTGGGCACACCAGAAAGAGCCACGCCTTATTCAGCAGGTTTAGACCTCAGTACATTGGAAACTGTCGTGGTACCCCCAGGTAAGGTAAAACCAATTTCAACAGGATTGGGTTGCCATATACCAAAGGATCATTATGGTCAAATAGCCACTTGTTCTAGTTTAGTGTTAAAAGGAGCCATAGTGGTGGGAGGGGTAATAGATGCAGATTATCAGGGAGAAATCAAGGTACTGATGCTAAATTTGGGAAATGAACCTTTGATATTGATGAAACACCAGAAGGTGGCTCAGATGTTAATAATTCCAATAAACTTGTCTGAAATAAGAGAAGGAACTGCCCCAGCAGAATTAACAATACGGGGTACTAAAGGTTTTGGATCCTCTAATATTACAAATGTAGGAGCAAAAATATGGATTCAAAACCTCCAAGGACCGCCCTCAGAGACAGCGGTAATAGCGGTCAGAAAAGATCGTACTCTCCTGATAATGAGACCAGGAGTGGAAAAGTGGGAATATGTCCCACAAGAAAAATGTTATTTACGAGAATAATAGTGTATCTTTATTTGCAGATGGTGTTGTAAATAAGCGAAATCCATGGTATCGGCTACTGGGAAGAGCTCGATAGTGATGAGATGGAGAAATTCCTGTGTTTGATGTTTGCCTCTCTGGTCGTTGGATGGACAAGTCTACATCAGGAGGAACCTGTGGCGAATGAATTTCTGATGCACCATCACATTTTCAACACACAGATTGCTGGATCTGTACACATTCTCCGGTTACAGCCACCAGTATCCCTTATCTGGATGTCCCGGTATCGATGGAGGAAATCTTAAAGTAGAAAAGTTGTTCTGATCATCTTGCTGATAAAGACACTCTAAGTGTTCGTCTATAGAATACTACAGTACCCATTTCCATAGTGGGATGGATCAATCTTCCATGGTGGCAAGGCAATTTGAATGCAACAGTCACCAATTTGCAATATCTGGCTTTTAAGGGAGGAATTTGGGTACTAAGATATAAGACTGGACTGACTAACCTGGGATTCATCTCTATGGACTGTAGATGCTTTTAAACCCAGTTTAGTGGAAAAGACAATTCATGATATGTTATGGCCTTATGCCAATATGTTCATAAATGGGACTAGTGAAACTTCTAGTAACATATCGGGAAATGTAATGTGTAATGATTCCTTTGAATATCGAGCAAATGCCAAAACACATGATATTCAAGGGAGCTTTTCAGATAATATTGCTTTTAGTTTTAATATACTATACATAGTAGTGAAACTGATTATATTTGTGATTCAACGTTTATCTAAACAAAGACAAAATTTGTGGCAAACAATATTTCTTGGTCATGGTATGGTATGTTCCGAGTGATCTTCTTCTAGTGGAATACTGATGATGGAAAATAATCCCTGGGATCAAGGACCGATTGTGATACCAATGTGATATGACTGAAGTTTGAATGACTATTAGATAGGGATCATAATCATAAGATAGGAGTGATCCCAGATATTATTTGATCCATCAATAATTCAGTATCAAAGAAGATGTCCTTTGGATAATATTTCACTAATGCCAAGGAATACATGTCTTGAAGCAGTTTTAGATAATAAGGAAGTAACATTTACAGTTCCACTTACAGGAAACTTGTGGTTAGCTTAAAGACAGTTTTAAGGATGAAATTTACGGCTCATTGCAATATTTCACTAATACTGGTCAAACTGTGGTCAGCCAGTTGTCAACTGACAGGATGTGCTGGAAATGTGCAGGAAGCTGCCGTTACCTACAACATTTTGTGGTCAAGTTACATGAACATGACTCAGCTGTCATATGCTGGTGACCATTTAGACACAACCTACAATATTTTCCTATAAAATATACACCGAACTCGCTTAAGGTAGGGAAATACCTTCCAGGACATTGAAGTGTACGTACGCACTGTTCCTGTGATGCCATGCCAAGATGCCATGTTGATTCCTTATCTTAACTCGAGTTCCCTCCGATGTGAAAGGATTGCTACAACATAACGGTAATGTTGATGCATATTTCTGTTATTGTATAAGTTTCTATGACTATAAGATTCTAAATGCCTATGTACCATTGATTATATTCATGTGCTATTAAAATAAATAGTATCTTGCTATAAAGAATATTAGTATTCGTGCCTGATTAGGATATCAGTGAGCGCTTCGTAAGTACGGGCTTTCAGCCCCCTTTTTAGTAGAATTTAGCAAGACAGTGAGTCCCTCAGTGTGGTCTGTAGTCACACAGGTCTGGCGAATCCCTCAGTGCGGTCTGTAGTCACACAGAGCTGGTGAGTCCCTCAGTGCGGTCTGTAGTCACACACGGCTGGTGAGTCCCTCAGTGCGGTCTGTAGTCACACAGGGCTGGCGAGTCCCTCAGTGCGGTCTGTAGTCACACAGGGCTGGCGAGTCCCTCAGTGCGGTCTGTAGTCACACAGGGCTGGTGAGACCCTCAGTGCAGTCTGTAGTCACACAGGGCTGGCGAGTCCCTCAGTACGGTCTGTAGTCACACAGGGCTGGCGAGTCCCTCAGTGCGGTCTGTAGTCACACAGGGCTGGCGAGTCCCTCAGTGAGGTCTGTAGTCACACAGGGCTAGTGAGTCCCTCAGTGAGGTCTGTAGTCACACACGGCTGGCGAGTCCCTCAGTGTGGTCTGTAGTCACTCAGGGCTGGCGAGTCCCTCAGTGCGGTCTGTTGTCACACACGGCTGGCGAGTCCCTCAGTGCGGTCTGTAGTCACACACGGCTGGCGAGTCCCTCAGTGCGGTCTGTAGTCACACAGAGCTGGCGAGTCCCTCAGTGCGGTCTGTAGTCACACAGAGCTGGCGAGTCCCTCAGTGAGGTCTGTAGTCACACACGGCTGGCAAGTCTCTCAGTGCGGTCTGTAGTCACACACGCCTAGCGAGTCCCTCAGTGAGGTCTGTAGTCACACAGAGCTGGCGAGTCCCTTAGTGAGGTCTGCAGTCCCCCAGAGCTGGCGAGTCCCTCAGTGCGGTCTGTATTCACACATGGCTGGCGAGTCTCTCAGTGCGGTCTGTAGTCACACAGAGCTGGCGAGTCCCTCAGTGCGGTCTGTAGTCACACACGGCTGGCGAGTCCCTCAGTGCGGTCTGTAGTCACACACGGCTGGCGAGTCCCTCAGTATGGTCTGTAGTCACACAGGGCTGGCGAGTCCCTCAGTGCGGTCTGTAGTCACACAGAGCTGGCGAGTCCCTCAGTGCAGTCTGTAGTCACACATGGCTGGCGAGTCCCTCAGTGCGGTCTGTAGTCACACATGGCCGGCGAGTCCCTCAGTGAGGTCTGTAGTCACACAGGGCTGGCGAGTCCCTCAGTGCAGTCTGTAGTCACACAGGGCTGGCGAGTCCCTCAGTGCGGTCTGTAGTCACACATGGCTGGCGAGTCCCTCAGTGCGGTCTGTAGTCACACATGGCTGGCGAGTCCCTCAGTGCAGTCTGTAGTCACACACGGCTGGTGAGTCCCTCAGTGCGGTCTGTAGTCACACAGGGCTGGCGAGTCCCTCAGTGCGGTCTGTAGTCACACAGGGCTGGCGAGTCCCTCAGTGCGGTCTGTAGTCCCCCAGAGCTGGCGAGTCCCTCAGTGAGGTCTGTAGTCACACAGGGCTGGCGAGTCCCTCAGTGCGGTCTGTAGTCACACAGGACTGGTGAGTCCCTCAGTGCGGTCTGTAGTCACACAGGGCTGGGGAGTCCCTCAGTGAGGTCTGTAGTCACACACGGCTGGCGAGTCCCTCAGTGAGGTCTGTAGTCACACACGACTGGCGAGTCCCTCAGTGCAGTCTGTAGTCACACACGGCTGGCGAGTCCCTCAGTGCGGTCTGTAGTCACACACGGCTGGCGAGTGCCTCAGTGCGGTCTGTAGTCACACACGGCTGGCGAGTCCCTCAGTGCGGTCTGTAGTCACACACGGCTGGTGAGTCCCTCAGTGCGGTCTGTAGTCACACAGGGCTGGCGAGTCCCTGAGTGCGGTCTGTAGTCACACACGGCTGGCGTGTCCCTCAGTGCAGTCTGTAGTCACACAGGGCTGGCGAGTCCCTCAGTGCGGTCTGTAGTCACACAGGGCTGGCGAGTCCCTCAGTGCGGCCTGTAGTCACACAGGGCTGGCGAGTCCCTCAGTGCGGTCTGTAGTCACACAGGACTGGTGAGTCCCTCAGTGCGGTCTGTAGTCACACAGGGCTGGTGAGTCCCTCAGTGAGGTCTGTAGTCACACACGGCTGGCGAGTCCCTCAGTGAGGTCTGTAGTCACACAGGGCTGGCGATACCCTCAGTGAGGTCTGTAGTCACACAGGGCTGGCGAGTCCCTCAGTGCGGCCTGTAGTCACACAGGGCTGGCGAGTCCCTCAGTGCGGTCTGTAGTCACACAGGACTGGTGAGTCCCTCAGTGAGGTCTGTAGTCACACAGGGCTGGTGAGTCCCTCAGTGAGGTCTGTAGTCACACACGGCTGGCGAGTCCCTCAGTGCGGTCTGTAGTCACACACGGCTGGCGAGTGCCTCAGTGCGGTCTGTAGTCACACACGGCTGGCGAGTGCCTCAGTGCGGTCTGTAGTCACACAGGGCTGGTGAGTCCCTCAGTGCAGTCTGTAGTCACACAGGGCTGGAGAGTCCCTCAGTGAGGTCTGTAGTCACACAGGACTGGTGAGTCCCTCAGTGTGGCCTGTAGTCACACACAGCTGGCGAGTCCCTCAGTGCGGTCTGTAGTCACACAGGGCTGGTGAGTCCCTCAGTGCGGTCTGTAGTCACACACGGCTGGCGAGTCCCTCAGTGCGGTCTGTAGTCACACAGAGCTGGCGAGTCCCTCAGTGCGGTCTGTAGTCACACAGGGCTGGCGAGTCCCTCAGTGCGGTCTGTAGTCACACAGGGCTGGCGAGTCCCTCAGTGCGGTCTGTAGTCACACAGGGCTGGTGAGACCCTCAGTGCAGTCTGTAGTCACACAGGGCTGGCGAGTCCCTCAGTGCGGTCTGTAGTCACACAGGGCTGGCGAGTCCCTCAGTGCGGTCTGTAGTCACACAGGGCTGGCGAGTCCCTCAGTGAGGTCTGTAGTCACACACGGCTGGCAAGTCTCTCAGTGCGGTCTGTAGTCACACACGCCTAGCGAGTCCCTCAGTGAGGTCTGTAGTCACACAGAGCTGGCGAGTCCCTTAGTGAGGTCTGCAGTCCCCCAGAGCTGGCGAGTCCCTCAGTGCGGTCTGTAGTCACACATGGCTGGCGAGTCTCTCAGTGCGGTCTGTAGTCACACAGAGCTGGCGAGTCCCTCAGTGCGGTCTGTATTCACACATGGCTGGCGAGTCCCTCAGTTTGGTCTGTAGTCACACAGGGCTGGCGAGTCCCTCAGTGCGGTCTGTAGTCACACAGAGCTGGCGAGTCCCTCAGTGCAGTCTGTAGTCACACATGGCTGGCGAGTCCCTCAGTGCGGTCTGTAGTCACACATGGCCGGCGAGTCTCTCAGTGAGGTCTGTAGTCACACAGGGCTGGCGAGTCCCTCAGTGTGGTCTGTAGTCACACACAGCTGGTGAGTCCCTCAGTGCGGTCTGTAGTCACACACGGCTGGCGAGTCCCTCAGTGCTGTCTGTAGTCACATAGGGCTGGCGAGTCCCACAGTGCGGTCTGTAGTCACATAGGGCTGGCGAGTCCCTCAGTGCGGTCTGTAGTCACACAGGGCTGGTGAGTCCCTCAGTGCGGTCTGTAGTCACACAGGGCTGGTAAGTCCCTCAGTGAGGTCTGTAGTCACACACGGCTGGCGAGTCCCTCAGTGAGGTCTGTAGTCACACACGGCTGGCGAGTCCCTCAGTGCAGTCTGTAGTCACACACGGCTGGCGAGTCCCTCAGTGCGGTCTGTAGTCACACACGGCTGGCGAGTGCCTCAGTGCGGGCTGTAGTCACACAGGGCTGGTGAGTCCCTCAGTGCAGTCTGTAGTCACACAGGGCTGGCGAGTCCCTCAGTGCGGTCTGTAGTCACACAGGGCTGGAGAGTCCCTCAGTGAGGTCTGTAGTCACACAGGACTGGTGAGTCCCTCAGTGCGGTCTGTAGTCACACAGGGCCGGTGAGTCCCTCAGTGCGGTCTGTAGTCACACAGGGCTGGCGATTCCATCAGTGCGGTCTGTAGTCACACACGGCTGGCGAGTCCCTCAGTGCAGTCTGTAGTCACACAGGGCTGGCGAGTCCCTCAGTGAGGTCTGTAGTCACACACGACTGGCGAGTCCCTCAGTGCAATCTGTAGTCACACACGGCTGGCGAGTCTCTCAGTGCGGTCTGTAGTCACACACGGCTGGCGAGTGCCTCAGTGCGGTCTGTAGTCACACACGGCTGGCGAGTGCCTCAGTGCGGTCTGTAGTCACACACGGCTGGCGAGTCCCTCAGTGCGGTCTGTAGTCACACAGGGCTGGCGAGTCCCTCAGTGCGGTCTGTAGTCACACAGGGCTGGTGAGACCCTCAGTGCGGTCTGTAGTCACACAGGGCTGGCGAAACCCTCAGTGAGGTCTGTAGTCACACAGGGCTGGCGAGTCCCTCAGTGAGGTCTGTAGTCACACAGGGCTAGTGAGTCCCTCAGTGAGGTCTGTAGTCACACACGGCTGGCGAGTCCCTCAGTGTGGTCTGTAGTCACTCAGGGCTGGCGAGTCCCTCAGTGCGGTCTGTTGTCACACACGGCTGGCGAGTCCCTCAGTGCGGTCTGTAGTCACACACGGCTGGCGAGTCCCTCAGTGCGGTCTGTAGTCACACAGAGCTGGCGAGTCCCTCAGTGCGGTCTGTAGTCACACAGGGCTGGCGAGTCCCTCAGTGAGGTCTGTAGTCACACACGGCTGGCAAGTCTCTCAGTGCGGTCTGTAGTCACACACGCCTAGCGAGTCCCTCAGTGAGGTCTGTAGTCACACAGAGCTGGCGAGTCCCTTAGTGAGGTCTGCAGTCCCCCAGAGCTGGCGAGTCCCTCAGTGCGGTCTGTAGTCACACATGGCTGGCGAGTCTCTCAGTGCGGTCTGTAGTCACACAGAGCTGGCGAGTCCCTCAGTGCGGTCTGTATTCACACACGGCTGGCGAGTCCCTCAGTTTGGTCTGTAGTCACACAGGGCTGGCGAGTCCCTCAGTGCGGTCTGTAGTCACACAGAGCTGGCGAGTCCCTCAGTGCAGTCTGTAGTCACACATGGCTGGCGAGTCCCTCAGTGCGGTCTGTAGTCACACATGGCCGGCGAGTCTCTCAGTGAGGTCTGTAGTCACACAGGGCTGGCGAGTCCCTCAGTGTGGTCTGTAGTCACACACGGCTGGTGAGTCCCTCAGTGCGGTCTGTAGTCACACACGGCTGGCGAGTCCCTCAGTGCTGTCTGTAGTCACATAGGGCTGGCGAGTCCCTCAGTGCGGTCTGTAGTCACATAGGGCTGGCGAGTCCCTCAGTGCGGTCTGTAGTCACACAGGGCTGGCGAGTCCCTCAGTGCGGTCTGTAGTCACACAGGGCTGGCGAGTCCCTCAGTGCGGTCTGTAGTCACACAGGGCTGGCGAGTCCCTCAGTGCGGTCTGTAGTCACACATGGCTGGCGAGTCTTTCAGTGCGGTCTGTAGTCACACATGGCTGGCGAGTCCCTCAGTGCAGTCTGTAGTCACACACGGCTGGTGAGTCCCTCAGTGCGGTCTGTAGTCACACAGGGCTGGCGAGTCCCTCAGTGCGGTCTGTAGTCACACAGGGCTGGCGAGTCCCTCAGTGCGGTCTGTAGTCCCCCAGAGCTGGCGAGTCCCTCAGTGAGGTCTGTAGTCACACAGAGCTGGCGAGTCCCTCAGTGCGGTCTGTAGTCACACAGGGCTGGCGAGTCCCTCAGTGAGGTCTGTAGTCACACACGGCTGGCAAGTCTCTCAGTGCGGTCTGTAGTCACACACGCCTAGCGAGTCCCTCAGTGAGGTCTGTAGTCACACAGAGCTGGCGAGTCCCTTAGTGAGGTCTGCAGTCCCCCAGAGCTGGCGAGTCCCTCAGTGCGGTCTGTAGTCACACATGGCTGGCGAGTCTCTCAGTGCGGTCTGTAGTCACACAGAGCTGGCGAGTCCCTCAGTGCGGTCTGTATTCACACACGGCTGGCGAGTCCCTCAGTTTGGTCTGTAGTCACACAGGGCTGGCGAGTCCCTTAGTGAGGTCTGCAGTCCCCCAGAGCTGGCGAGTCCCTCAGTGCGGTCTGTAGTCACACATGGCTGGCGAGTCTCTCAGTGCGGTCTGTAGTCACACAGAGCTGGCGAGTCCCTCAGTGCGGTCTGTATTCACACACGGCTGGCGAGTCCCTCAGTTTGGTCTGTAGTCACACAGGGCTGGCGAGTCCCTCAGTGCGGTCTGTAGTCACACAGAGCTGGCGAGTCCCTCAGTGCAGTCTGTAGTCACACATGGCTGGCGAGTCCCTCAGTGCGGTCTGTAGTCACACATGGCCGGCGAGTCTCTCAGTGAGGTCTGTAGTCACACAGGGCTGGCGAGTCCCTCAGTGTGGTCTGTAGTCACACACGGCTGGTGAGTCCCTCAGTGCGGTCTGTAGTCACACACGGCTGGCGAGTCCCTCAGTGCTGTCTGTAGTCACATAGGGCTGGCGAGTCCCTCAGTGCGGTCTGTAGTCACATAGGGCTGGCGAGTCCCTCAGTGCGGTCTGTAGTCACACAGGGCTGGCGAGTCCCTCAGTGCGGTCTGTAGTCACACAGGGCTGGCGAGTCCCTCAGTGCGGTCTGTAGTCACACAGGGCTGGCGAGTCCCTCAGTGCGGTCTGTAGTCACACATGGCTGGCGAGTCTTTCAGTGCGGTCTGTAGTCACACATGGCTGGCGAGTCCCTCAGTGCAGTCTGTAGTCACACACGGCTGGTGAGTCCCTCAGTGCGGTCTGTAGTCACACAGGGCTGGCGAGTCCCTCAGTGCGGTCTGTAGTCACACAGGGCTGGCGAGTCCCTCAGTGCGGTCTGTAGTCCCCCAGAGCTGGCGAGTCCCTCAGTGAGGTCTGTAGTCACACAGGGCTGGCGAGTCCCTCAGTGCTGCCTGTAGTCACACAGGGCTGGCGAGTCCCTCAGTGCGGTCTGTAGTCACACAGGACTGGTGAGTCCCTCAGTGCGGTCTGTAGTCACACAGGGCTGGGGAGTCCCTCAGTGAGGTCTGTAGTCACACACGGCTGGCGAGTCCCTCAGTGAGGTCTGTAGTCACACACGACTGGCGAGTCCCTCAGTGCAATCTGTAGTCACACACGGCTGGCGAGTCCCTCAGTGCGGTCTGTAGTCACACAGGGCTGGCGAGTCCCTCAGTGCGGCCTGTACTCACACAGGGCTGGCGAGTCCCTCAGTGCGGTCTGTAGTCACACAGGACTGGTGAGTCCCTCAGTGCGGTCTGTAGTCACACTGGGCTGGTGAGTCCCTCAGTGAGGTCTGTAGTCACACACGGCTGGCGAGTCCCTCAGTGAGGTCTGTAGTCACACACGGCTGGCGAGTCCCTCAGTGCAGTCTGTAGTCACACACGGCTGGCGAGTCCCTCAGTGCGGTCTGTAGTCACACACGGCTGGCGAGTGCCTCAGTGCGGTCTGTAGTCACACAGGGCTGGTGAGTCCCTCAGTGCAGTCTGTTGTCACACAGGGCTGGCGAGTCCCTCAGTGCAGTCTGTAGTCACACAGGGCTGGAGAGTCCCTCAGTGAGGTCTGTAGTCACACAGGACTGGTGAGTCCCTCAGTGCGGTCTGTAGTCACACAGGGCCGGTGAGTCCCTCAGTGCGGTCTATAGTCACACACGGCTGGCGAGTCCCTCAGTGCGGTCTGTAGTCACACAGAGCTGGTGAGTCCCTCAGTGTGGTCTGTAGTCACACAGGTCTGGCGAATCCCTCAGTGCGGTCTGTAGTCACACAGAGCTGGTGAGTCCCTCAGTGCGGTCTGTAGTCACACACGGCTGGTGAGTCCCTCAGTGCGGTCTGTAGTCACACAGGGCTGGCGAGTCCCTCAGTGCGGTCTGTAGTCACACAGGGCTGGCGAGTCCCTCAGTGCGGTCTGTAGTCACACAGGGCTGGTGAGACCCTCAGTGCAGTCTGTAGTCACACAGGGCTGGCGAGTCCCTCAGTACGGTCTGTAGTCACACAGGGCTGGCGAGTCCCTCAGTGCGGTCTGTAGTCACACAGGGCTGGCGAGTCCCTCAGTGAGGTCTGTAGTCACACAGGGCTAGTGAGTCCCTCAGTGAGGTCTGTAGTCACACACGGCTGGCGAGTCCCTCAGTGTGGTCTGTAGTCACTCAGGGCTGGCGAGTCCCTCAGTGCGGTCTGTTGTCACACACGGCTGGCGAGTCCCTCAGTGCGGTCTGTAGTCACACACGCCTAGCGAGTCCCTCAGTGAGGTCTGTAGTCACACAGAGCTGGCGAGTCCCTTAGTGAGGTCTGCAGTCCCCCAGAGCTGGCGAGTCCCTCAGTGCGGTCTGTAGTCACACATGGCTGGCGAGTCTCTCAGTGCGGTCTGTAGTCACACAGAGCTGGCGAGTCCCTCAGTGCGGTCTGTAGTCACACACGGCTGGCGAGTCCCTCAGTGCGGTCTGTAGTCACACACGGCTGGCGAGTCCCTCAGTATGGTCTGTAGTCACACAGGGCTGGCGAGTCCCTCAGTGCGGTCTGTAGTCACACAGAGCTGGCGAGTCCCTCAGTGCAGTCTGTAGTCACACATGGCTGGCGAGTCCCTCAGTGCGGTCTGTAGTCACACATGGCCGGCGAGTCCCTCAGTGAGGTCTGTAGTCACACAGGGCTGGCGAGTCCCTCAGTGCAGTCTGTAGTCACACAGGGCTGGCGAGTCCCTCAGTGCGGTCTGTAGTCACACATGGCTGGCGAGTCCCTCAGTGCGGTCTGTAGTCACACATGGCTGGCGAGTCCCTCAGTGCAGTCTGTAGTCACACACGGCTGGTGAGTCCCTCAGTGCGGTCTGTAGTCACACAGGGCTGGCGAGTCCCTCAGTGCGGTCTGTAGTCACACAGGGCTGGCGAGTCCCTCAGTGCGGTCTGTAGTCCCCCAGAGCTGGCGAGTCCCTCAGTGAGGTCTGTAGTCACACAGGGCTGGCGAGTCCCTCAGTGCGGTCTGTAGTCACACAGGACTGGTGAGTCCCTCAGTGCGGTCTGTAGTCACACAGGGCTGGGGAGTCCCTCAGTGAGGTCTGTAGTCACACACGGCTGGCGAGTCCCTCAGTGAGGTCTGTAGTCACACACGACTGGCGAGTCCCTCAGTGCAGTCTGTAGTCACACACGGCTGGCGAGTCCCTCAGTGCGGTCTGTAGTCACACACGGCTGGCGAGTGCCTCAGTGCGGTCTGTAGTCACACACGGCTGGCGAGTCCCTCAGTGCGGTCTGTAGTCACACACGGCTGGTGAGTCCCTCAGTGCGGTCTGTAGTCACACAGGGCTGGCGAGTCCCTGAGTGCGGTCTGTAGTCACACACGGCTGGCGTGTCCCTCAGTGCAGTCTGTAGTCACACAGGGCTGGCGAGTCCCTCAGTGCGGTCTGTAGTCACACAGGGCTGGCGAGTCCCTCAGTGCGGCCTGTAGTCACACAGGGCTGGCGAGTCCCTCAGTGCGGTCTGTAGTCACACAGGACTGGTGAGTCCCTCAGTGCGGTCTGTAGTCACACAGGGCTGGTGAGTCCCTCAGTGAGGTCTGTAGTCACACACGGCTGGCGAGTCCCTCAGTGAGGTCTGTAGTCACACAGGGCTGGCGATACCCTCAGTGAGGTCTGTAGTCACACAGGGCTGGCGAGTCCCTCAGTGCGGCCTGTAGTCACACAGGGCTGGCGAGTCCCTCAGTGCGGTCTGTAGTCACACAGGACTGGTGAGTCCCTCAGTGAGGTCTGTAGTCACACAGGGCTGGTGAGTCCCTCAGTGAGGTCTGTAGTCACACACGGCTGGCGAGTCCCTCAGTGCGGTCTGTAGTCACACACGGCTGGCGAGTGCCTCAGTGCGGTCTGTAGTCACACACGGCTGGCGAGTGCCTCAGTGCGGTCTGTAGTCACACAGGGCTGGTGAGTCCCTCAGTGCAGTCTGTAGTCACACAGGGCTGGAGAGTCCCTCAGTGAGGTCTGTAGTCACACAGGACTGGTGAGTCCCTCAGTGTGGTCTGTAGTCACACACAGCTGGCGAGTCCCTCAGTGCGGTCTGTAGTCACACAGGGCTGGTGAGTCCCTCAGTGCGGTCTGTAGTCACACACGGCTGGCGAGTCCCTCAGTGCGGTCTGTAGTCACACAGAGCTGGCGAGTCCCTCAGTGCGGTCTGTAGTCACACAGGGCTGGCGAGTCCCTCAGTGCGGTCTGTAGTCACACAGGGCTGGCGAGTCCCTCAGTGCGGTCTGTAGTCACACAGGGCTGGTGAGACCCTCAGTGCAGTCTGTAGTCACACAGGGCTGGCGAGTCCCTCAGTGCGGTCTGTAGTCACACAGGGCTGGCGAGTCCCTCAGTGCGGTCTGTAGTCACACAGGGCTGGCGAGTCCCTCAGTGAGGTCTGTAGTCACACAGGGCTAGTGAGTCCCTCAGTGAGGTCTGTAGTCACACACGGCTGGCGAGTCCCTCAGTGTGGTCTGTAGTCACTCAGGTCTGGCGAGTCCCTCAGTGCGGTCTGTTGTCACACACGGCTGGCGAGTCCCTCAGTGCGGTCTGTAGTCACACACGGCTGGCGAGTCCCTCAGTGCGGTCTGTAGTCACACAGAGCTGGCGAGTCCCTCAGTGCGGTCTGTAGTCACACAGAGCTGGCGATCCCTCAGTGAGGTCTGTAGTCACACACGGCTGGCAAGTCTCTCAGTGCGGTCTGTAGTCACACACGCCTAGCGAGTCCCTCAGTGAGGTCTGTAGTCACACAGAGCTGGCGAGTCCCTTAGTGAGGTCTGCAGTCCCCCAGAGCTGGCGAGTCCCTCAGTGCGGTCTGTAGTCACACATGGCTAGCGAGTCCCTCAGTGCGGTCTGTAGTCACACAGAGCTGGAGAGTCCCTCAGTGCGGTCTGTAGTCACACACGGCTGGCGAGTCCCTCAGTGCGGTCTGTAGTCACACACGGCTGGCGAGTCCCTCAGTATGGTCTGTAGTCACACAGGGCTGGCGAGTCCCTCAGTGCGGTCTGTAGTCACACAGAGCTGGCGAGTCCCTCAGTGCAGTCTGTAGTCACACATGGCTGGCGAGTCCCTCAGTGCGGTCTGTAGTCACACATGGCCGGCGAGTCCCTCAGTGAGGTCTGTAGTCACACAGGGCTGGCGAGTCCCTCAGTGTGGTCTGTAGTCACACAGGGCTGGTGAGTCCCTCAGTGCAGTCTGTAGTCACACAGGGCTGGCGAGTCCCTCAGTGCGGTCTGTAGTCACACAGGGCTGGCGAGTCCCTCAGTGCGGTCTGTAGTCACACATGGCTGGCGAGTCCCTCAGTGCGGTCTGTAGTCACACATGGCTGGCGAGTCCCTCAGTGCAGTCTGTAGTCACACAGGACTGGTGAGTCCCTCAGTGCGGTCTGTAGTCACACACGGCTGGTGAGTCCCTCAGTGCGGTCTGTAGTCACACAGGGTTGGCGAGTCCCTCAGTGCGGTCTGTAGTCACACAGGGCTGGCGAGTCCCTCAGTGCGGTCTGTAGTCCCCCAGAGCTGGCGAGTCCCTCAGTGTGGTCTGTAGTCACACACGGCTGGTGAGTCCCTCAGTGTGGTCTGTAGTCACACACGGCTGGCGAGTCCCTCAGTGCGGTCTGTAGTCACACAGGGCTGGCGAGTCCCTCAGTGAGGTCTGTAGTCACACAGGGCTGGCGAGTCCCTCAGTGTGGTCTGTAGTCACAAAGGGCTGGCGAGTCCCTCTGTGCGGTCTGTAGTCACAAAGGGCTGGCGAGTCCCTCTGTGCGGTCTGTTGTCACACACGGCTGGCGAGTCCCTCAGTGCGGTCTGTAGTCACACACGGCTGGCGAGTCCCTCAGTGAGGTCTGTAGTCACACAGGGCTGGCGATACCCTCAGTGAGGTCTGTAGTCACACAGGGCTGGCGAGTCCCTCAGTGCGGCCTGTAGTCACACAGGGCTGGCGAGTCCCTCAGTGCGGTCTGTAGTCACACAGGACTGGTGAGTCCCTCAGTGAGGTCTGTAGTCACACAGGGCTGGTGAGTCCCTCAGTGAGGTCTGTAGTCACACACGGCTGGCGAGTCCCTCAGTGCGGTCTGTAGTCACACACGGCTGGCGAGTGCCTCAGTGCGGTCTGTAGTCACACACGGCTGGCGAGTGCCTCAGTGCGGTCTGTAGTCACACAGGGCTGGTGAGTCCCTCAGTGCAGTCTGTAGTCACACAGGGCTGGAGAGTCCCTCAGTGAGGTCTGTAGTCACACAGGACTGGTGAGTCCCTCAGTGTGGTCTGTAGTCACACACAGCTGGCGAGTCCCTCAGTGCGGTCTGTAGTCACACAGGGCTGGTGAGTCCCTCAGTGCGGTCTGTAGTCACACACGGCTGGCGAGTCCCTCAGTGCGGTCTGTAGTCACACAGAGCTGGCGAGTCCCTCAGTGCGGTCTGTAGTCACACAGGGCTGGCGAGTCCCTCAGTGCGGTCTGTAGTCACACAGGGCTGGCGAGTCCCTCAGTGCGGTCTGTAGTCACACAGGGCTGGTGAGACCCTCAGTGCAGTCTGTAGTCACACAGGGCTGGCGAGTCCCTCAGTGCGGTCTGTAGTCACACAGGGCTGGCGAGTCCCTCAGTGCGGTCTGTAGTCACACAGGGCTGGCGAGTCCCTCAGTGAGGTCTGTAGTCACACAGGGCTAGTGAGTCCCTCAGTGAGGTCTGTAGTCACACACGGCTGGCGAGTCCCTCAGTGTGGTCTGTAGTCACTCAGGTCTGGCGAGTCCCTCAGTGCGGTCTGTTGTCACACACGGCTGGCGAGTCCCTCAGTGCGGTCTGTAGTCACTCAGGGCTGGCGAGTCCCTCAGTGCGGTCTGTAGTCACACACGGCTGGCGAGTCCCTCAGTGCGTTCTGTAGTCACACAGGGCTGGCGAGTCCCTCAGTGAGGTCTGTAGTCACACAGGGCTGGCGAGTCCCTCAGTGTGGTCTGTAGTCACAAAGGGCTGGCGAGTCCCTCTGTGCGATCTGTAGTCACAAAGGGCTGGCGAGTCCCTCTGTGCGGTCTGTTGTCACACACGGCTGGCGAGTCCCTCAGTGCGGTCTGTAGTCACACACGGCTGGCGAGTCCCTCAGTGCGGTCTGTAGTCACACAGAGCTTTCGAGTCCCTCAGTGCGGTCTGTAGTCACACACGGCTGGCGAGTCTCTCAGTGCGGTCTGTAGTCACACACGCCTAGCGAGTCCCTCAGTGAGGTCTGTAGTCACACCGAGCTGGCGAGTCCCTTAGTGAGGTCTGCAGTCCCCCAGAGCTGGCGAGTCCCTCAGTGTGGTCTGTAGTCACACATGGCTGGCGAGTCTCTCAGTGCGGTCTGTAGTCACACACGGCTAGCGAGTCCCTCAGTGCGGTCTGTAGTCCCACAGGACTGGCGAGTCCCTCAGTGCGGTCTGTAGTCCCACAGGACTGGCGAGTCCCTCAGTGCGGTCTGTAGTCACACACGGCTGGCGAGTCCCTCAGTGCGGTCTATAGTCACACACGGCTGGCGAGTCCCTTAGTGCGGTCTGTAGTCACACACGGCTGGCGAGTCCCTCAGTGAGGTCTGTAGTCACACAGGGCTGGCGAGTCCCTCAGTGCAGTCTGTAGTCCCACAGGACTGGCGAGTCCCTCAGTGCGGTCTGTAGTCCCACAGGACTGGCGAGTCCCTCAGTGCGGTCTGTAGTCACACAGGGCTGGCGAGTCCCTCAGTTCGGTCTGTAGTCCCCCAGAGCTGGCGAGTCCCTCAGTGCGGTCTGTAGTCCCCCAGAGCTGGCGAGTCCTGCAGTGCAGTCTGTAGTCACACAGGGCTGGTGAGTCCCTCAGTGCGGTCTGTAGTCCCCCAGAGCTGGCGAGTCCCTCAGTGCAGTCTGTAGTCACACACGGCTGGTGAGTCCCTCAGTGCAGTTGGTAGTTACACACGACTGGCGAGTCCCTTAGTGCGGTCTGTAGTTGTCCCGCCGCCGCGTCAGCCGCCCGGCTTCTCGGATCCGGATCTGCGGTGGCTCAAGGGATCTCCGGACCCGGGGGTCGGGGTCGCGCGGCCACTCGGAATAAAGGGGGGGTTATTTACAAGGGATTGTAAGGACAGTTCGTGACGGCACCCGTAGTGCGTGGTAAGATGGAGTACCCGGTGGCGATGGTGCGAGCAGCCAGATGTTTAACCCCTCCACGGGTAGGGGGGAGACGGAGAGGTGCCGTTGGGATGATAAGGGGTCGTTTGGCGAGTCCCTCAGTGCGGTCTGTAGTCCCACAGGACTGGCGAGTCCCTCAGTGCGGTCTGTAGTCACACACGGCTGGCGAGTCCCTCAGTGCGGTCTATAGTCACACACGGCTGGCGAGTCCCTTAGTGCGGTCTGTAGTCACACACGGCTGGCGAGTCCCTCAGTGAGGTCTGTAGTCACACAGGGCTGGCGAGTCCCTCAGTGCGGTCTGTAGTCCCACAGGACTGGCGAGTCCCTCAGTGCGGTCTGTAGTCCCACAGGACTGGCGAGTCCCTCAGTGCGGTCTGTAGTCACACAGGGCTGGCGAGTCCCTCAGTGCGGTCTGTAGTCACACATGGCTGGCGAGTCCCTCAGTGCGGTCTGTAGTCACACATGGCTGGCGAGTCCCTCAGTGCAGTCTGTAGTCACACAGGACTGGTGAGTCCCTCAGTGCGGTCTGTAGTCACACAGGGCTGGCGAGTCCCTCAGTGCGGTCTGTAGTCACACAGGGCTGGCGAGTCCCTCAGTGCGGTCTGTAGTCACACAGGGCTGGCGAGTCCCTCAGTGCGGTCTGTAGTCCCCCAGAGCTGGCGAGTCCCTCAGTGTGGTCTGTAGTCACACACGGCTGGCGAGTCCCTCAGTGCGGTCTGTAGTCACACAGGGCTGGTGAGTCCCTCAGTGCAGTCTGTAGTCACACAGGGCTGGCGAGTCCCTCAGTGCGGTCTGTAGTCACACAGGGCTGGCGAGTCCCTCAGTGCGGTCTGTAGTCACACATGGCTGGCGAGTCCCTCAGTGCGGTCTGTAGTCACACAGAGCTGGCAAGTCCCTCAGTGCGGTCTGTAGTCACACACGGCTGGCGAGTCCCTCAGTGCGGTCTATAGTCACACACGGCTGGCGAGTCCCTTAGTGCGGTCTGTAGTCACACACGGCTGGCGAGTCCCTCAGTGAGGTCTGTAGTCACACAGGGCTGGCGAGTCCCTCAGTGCGGTCTGTAGTCCCACAGGACTGGCGAGTCCCTCAGTGCGGTCTGTAGTCCCACAGGACTGGCGAGTCCCTCAGTTCGGTCTGTAGTCACACAGGGCTGGTGAGTCCCTCAGTTCGGTCTGTAGTCCCCCAGAGCTGGCGAGTCCCTCAATGCGGTCTGTAGTCCCCCAGAGCTGGCGAGTCCTTCAGTGCAGTCTGTAGTCACACAGGGCTGATGAGTCCCTCAGTGCGGTCTGTAGTCCCCCAGAGCTGGCGAGTCCCTCAGTGCAGTCTGTAGTCACACACGGCTGGTGAGTCCCTCAGTGCAGTTGGTAGTTACACACGACTGGCGAGTCCCTTAGTGCGGTCTGTAGTTGTCCCGCCGCCGCGTCAGCCGCCCGGCTTCTCGGATCCAGATCTGCGGTGGCTCAAGGGATCTCCGGACCCGGGGGTCGGGGTCGCGCGGCCACTCGGAATAAAGGGGGGGTTATTTACAAGGGATTGTAAGGACAGTTCGTGACGGCACCCGTAGTGCGTGGTAAGATGGAGTACCCGGTGGCGATGGTGCGAGCAGCCAGATGTTTAACCCCTCCACGGGTAGGGGGGAGACGGAGGGGTGCCGTTGGGATGATCAGGGGTCTTTTGTGTACTCACTCAGTCCAATAATACTGACACCGACAACTGTGGTAAACCAAAGTTCTGGACACCGCTGCCGCTTTGAGGGAGCACGCCTGGATCTCGTGCCCGTTGGTGTTGCCTGTTAGTCTGTGGCCTTTACCTTGTCTCCTAGTTTTCTGGTTGGTCCCTTGAGTATAAAACTTGTCGGGTCCCGATCACCAGTGTGGCTAACTGGGTGAGCTTGCTCTCAGAGTTCACGCTTGGGATTTTCTGGACCGTGTGAGTGGAAAGTCCTATCCCCCTCGTTGCGCTAGTACCCCGATTTTGGAGCGGGTGGAGAACGGATCTTGAAGTCTCGGTCCTCGTCGGGTCAATTGCCAGGACGCCTGAAGCTTCTTCCTGGCATAGTGTCCATGTACCCAGTCATGCCCTGGCCCCTGCCCGGTGATAGCACAAGGCTGCCGGCTGTCCTCGACAGTCTATGCCCCTTGTCACGATCCCCTGCGACCGGGGTCCAGCTCCTACCAGGCCCAGATCAATGTCTGCCACCTAGTAGTCTCAAGGAGCCCAGCTCCTCCAACACTTCACCTCTCCGTGACCTCTCCTCTTGAGAGTCACTAACCGACTGACTGTCTGTCTCCTAACACTCCTGACCCTGCCTTAACCAACCCCCCAAGTGGGCGACCCTATTTCACTCAGGCCGTCCACTTGTGTGTCTGGTGGGTGTGGTGCAGAGTGTTCCTAGAATTTTGATTAGCTGTTCTTGGCAACACCAATGGTTAGGGACATTTAACCAAGGAGGAGGTGGATATTGCACAGAAGGGCAGATTGCACAATACCCTGTGACAACCTGATAGGCCAGGGCGTCACATTCCCCCTTGGTTAAATGTCGCTTGTCCCCGAGCTACAGGACATCACAGGTTTATTTTTGTTTTCAAACTGTAGAAAAAGGTAGAAAATTAACATTTTATTTACCTGTTCATCCCACATTAGGGAGGCTTGTCACTTAAACGTTACCAACACTTTTAAAGAGTTCATCTGCTCAACGGTGGGACGCTACCGGTTTCAATGGTAGTGGAGACTCAACCTGCTCCGTTGCAGCCTCTTCCCACGACAGTCCAGTCCCAATGTCCCGAATCCCGTTAACCCGCCATCCAAACAACCTGAACCCCTGGAAACCTATAGTGAGTCCGTGACCAGGTTAAGGTCCCGGGCGTTGTGTTAGAGTTCGTGTTGGTCACGCCAGTCCCATTTTTACTATATATATGTCTATATAAAACTCAACGAAGTCCAGAAGTCCATGTACCAGGTGTACACATTTTTTTTTAACAATCTTCTTGCAAATCAGGTAACTTTCACTCTTTTCATTTAAACCATTTGATTATGCACTTATTTGCTAATATTTTCTATATGGAAAACAATAAACTGTGAAAAATAACAAACGAAAGCACTGATAACTAACAGTTCTATGGCATTGTTAAACTACTGGTATGTTTTAACACTCTTCTCTATACCTCCGTGGAGGCTGACCAAAGTTAGCACTGTTCGACCTCCTTAACTCTGGACCCTTATTCCCCTCTGGTGGCATGGCAACACTCCCTACAGGTTCCACGCCCTCAGTGCTAGGTGTAGCTGGTAGGACCCTACGTGTGCGTGGCAAGGGTACTGGCGCTATTCTAGGTGCTGGAGTGGGTGCAGTGTCAGTAAGCCTTTCCTGTTCTGGTTCCTCCATGGGTTGTGGGAATGTTAACACAGGAACTAATACTGCTCCATTCTGCATAGGCCAATCTTCCGGAAAATCACCTAGAATGGTGCGGATCATTGTCTTCTTTCCTTCCACCACTTGAGGCTGGGGCTGAGGTTCATCTGCCACTCTTAGGCCATGTGCCCACGGGAGCTTTTTGCTGCGGAGTTTGCCGCGGAAAACCTGCGGATTTTTCTGGATTTTCCAGATAAATCCGCAGGTTCTAGCATGTACAGGCACTCCCCATGTTACCCTATGGGACATGGGGAGTGTCTGTGTCCACGCTGCGGAAAGTGCGGCTGCGGAATCTCCTGCGGAGATCCCTCTGCCGCACCTAACTGCATGTCAATTATTCATGCGGATTTACTTGCGGAGATCCCGGCCCTCCGCTATGGAGATAGAGGCCGGGACGTCCGCAGGTAAATCGCGTGAAACTCCGCATGTTTCCCGCAGCTATTCTGCTGGAAACTCACAGCTAAAAATAGCTGCGGATGCCGGCGGGCAGCTGCGGGAAACATGCGGCCGTACCTGCGAATATATCCGCAAGTACGAGCGTCCCGTGGGCACATAGCCTTAAGGGTTCTGGGCACTTCTTCAGATGGTCTCGGGATACCGTAACGGTGGTCCTTCCTTGATCCTTGCTAATCAGGCACGTCTTTTGGTTATCAAAGTTGGATGGCTGTATCACATATAGCTCATTTTCCCACTGATCATCTAAGTTGTGCAGCTTTCTCTTCCTCTTCAACACAATCTCGCCGGGGGCGACGGGTGTTGATTTTGCTTGCTTGTTAAAGTTTATTTCTTGCCATTCCCGGGTTTGATTCAAGCTCTCTTCAACGCACTTCTGAATCTGCTTATATTGGATTTGGCGGCGTGAGTCCCAATCCACTCCGGGCACGTAGGTTTCAGGCAATTCAACCTCCATCTCCAAATCCACTGGAAGTCTTCCAGGCCGAGCTCTCATCAGGTAAGCTGGAGTACACTTGGTGGATCAAACCGGAATGTTGTTATAGATGTCCACCAGGTCTGGTAGTTTTTCAGGCCAATGGTTCCACTCCTCAAGAGGAAGGGTTTTCAGCAGGTTGATCACCAGGTGGGTCATCTTCTCACAGATCCCATTCGTCTGCGCATGATAGGGTGTGGTACGTATCTTTTTGCACATATACAGACTGCAGAACTCTTGGAAGATTTCAGCCTCGAATACAGGGCTTTGATCCATGAGAACTCGGTTGGGGTACCCATTCGACCTAGAGAAGTGTTCCTGGAACGCCTTTGCCGCAGTGCTGGCAGTCAAATCTTTAACGGGTACCACCACCAAGAACCGTGAGTAATGGTCGACCATCGTGAGCGCATACGTATGCCCACTCCTGCTGGGAGTCAACGTGACATGGTCCAGAGCCACAATCTCCAGCGGCTGCTTGGTGACAATCGGCTGAAGTGGTGCTCACTGGCTGCTGCCATCCTGCCTTCTCAGGGCGCAAGGGCCGCAATTCCTACACCAGGCTTCTATGGATTCTCTTATTCCTATCCAGTAGAAGCGACTTCTCAGCAACATCTCCAGCTTCTTCCAGCCAAAGTGCCCGGCTCCATCATGGTATGCTTCCAGTACCACTGGGACATACACCCGGGGTACCACGATCTGGCAGATCCTCTTGTGGGTCTTGGGGTTGGTTAGGCTCCTGCATAACTTGCCTTGGTGGAGGTAAAGCCGACTCCAGTCTGGCCACAATTTTCTGGCCTCCTCTGGGGCACCTGGTTCAAGACGGGCATCAGCTCTGGATAGCAATGCTTTGACTAATTTGATTGCAGGGTCCCTATCCTGGGCTTCCTGCCAGCCATGGTAAGACAATGGGTGTCAGGTCATTTCTTGCTGATGGGTACATGGTCGAGGCCGCTCTACAGACGGGGGTTGATGGAACGCAGGCAACTCAATCTCTTCCGGGTCATCTTCATCCCTCCCATAATCGAACAGATGGGGCATCCTGGACAGCGCGTCTGCATTGGTGTTCTTGCGACCAGCCCTGTACTTTAGAACAAAGTTATAATTTGCCAGCCTTGCGACCCAGCGCTGTTCCAAGGCTCCCAGCTTTGCCATATCCAGATGAGTCAACGGATTATTGTCCGTGTACACAGTAAACTTAGCAGCAGCAATGTAGTGCTTGAACCTTTCTGTCACGGCCCATACGAGCACCAGGAACTCCAGCTTGAAGGAGCTATAATTCTCCGGGTTCCTCTCCGTGGGCCTCAACTTCCAACTAGCGTAGGCTATCACCTTCTCCTTGCCCTTCTGCACCTGTGACAGGACAGCTCCGAGCCCCACATTACTGGCATCCGTATACAGTATGAACGGGAGACCGTAGTCTGGATAGGCAAGGATTTTTTCCCCGGTCAGGACAGACTTCATCCGCTCAAAGGAATCTTCTTGCTCCTTACCCCACTGGAACGGAGGTCCCGAGGACTTGCCATTCACTGATTGACCCACCAGAAGGTCCTGCAAGGGGGCCGCCATCTGTGTGTACCCCTTGACGAACCTCCGGTAGTAGCCCATCAGGCCCAGGAACTGCTGCACCTCTCTGACGGGGGTCAGAGCCTCAGCCAGGTGCTCCAGGTGTGCTTCGTACATCTTGGAGTAGACAATGACGCCGTCCAGATACAGCAAGACTGTTTCGAAGTTGCAGTGACCCAAACAGCACTCCATCAACCTCTGGAACGTCCCCGGTGCGTTGCACAGCCCGAATGGCATGCTGTTGACTTCACATAAGCCCATCGGGGTAGCGAACACGGTCTTCTCCCGGTCTTCCTCGGCAACAGCTACCTGCCAGTACCCGCTGGTGAGATCAAGGCTAGTAAAGTAAGTAGCAGACTTCAAGGCAGCTAACAACTCTTCAATACGGGGCAGGGGGTAGGTGTCCTTGTGTGTGATTTTGTTAATCTGTTGGTAGTCCACACACATTTTCATGGTACCATCTTTCTTCCTCACAAGTACCAGTCGGGCGGCCCAGGGACTTCAACTGTCACGGATCACTCCTGCTTCTTACATGCTTCTGAGCATATCTTTGGCACATTGGTAATGGGCAGGTGGTATAGGCCTATACCTCTCCTTGAGAGGTGGGTGAGTCCCTGTGGGTATGTGATGTTGTACTACTTTTATCCGCCCAAAATCCAATGGATGTTTGCTGAAGACCTGCTCATACTCCTTGACAACCCTGTAGACCCCTTGTTTGTGATGTGCAGGTGTAGAGTCGGTGCCCACATGTAATTCCTGACACCACTTCTCTACCGGTCCCTGGGGGCTGTCACTGGGACACTGACTAGGCTGGTTTAAGGAACCTGTTGCATGGATGTTATCGGCATTGACTACAAACAGATTGTCTATGGTGGCATACCTGGGTAGTGTGACTTCCTCCTCCCCACAATTCAACAAACGCACGGGCACACTCCCCTTCCGGACGTTGACTACCCCTCTAGCCATAAACACGGTGGGCCAATGCTCTGAGGGCAGGGGCTCTACCACTGCCTGGTAATCCTGTCTACGTGAGCCTACAGCTGCCCTGCACCATATCATCATTTCACTTCGTGGGGGCACTACAAGAGGGGCCACATCCATCACCCATACACCACCTGTGTCACCTCCAGAGAGATTTACCTGTTGCCGCTGCAGGAGGGCTTGGATCTCACGTTGCAGGACTCTCTGCCGCCCTGTTCCTGCAGTCTCAGACAGCTGAAGTAAAAACAGTATTTCTCCCATACAATTCTCAATGACATTTGTACCTAAAATGATCTTCGGGTTCCGATCAATAGGGTCATTTTGTACCACTATGAGGCCTTGCCTCGTCAATTCTACCCGGCCCCCCTTATGGTCACCTCTTTGAACCCGATTTGAGTCACTGGTAACCCGTTGACGGCATAGATGGTAAGGCTGTCATCTGGTGGGGTAAGTTCGTCATCAAGCCAAAACTTCTTATATAGTACATAGGGAATAGTCGTTACCTGGGAGCCGGTATCAAGGAGTGCAGAGGTCGGGATCCCATCCAGGGTGATGGAAATGATGGGCCATCCCCCGACATACCGCTCTCGCCAGTCTGCTGAGCCTTGGGAGTTTATTCCTGGGGATTGGCCCTTGGCCCCAGGGGTTGCCCGTTTAAAGGACAGCTCCTTGCGTAGTGGCCAGTCTTGTTACACTTATAACAAACAGGTGGTCCATACCGGTCACTGCTCCGTCCTTTGTATGCCGGGGTTTGCTTCCTCATCCAGGGGACGTCCTCTGGGCAGTCGGCCAGCTGGATTTCCCTTGACGGGGGTGTCTTTGACTTGATCTGCATCATCTCCAAAATCCTTGCAACGTCGTTACTCAGCAGTACTTGGGCAGACAAATCACTTGTTCCGCTCCCGGACGCTGTTAAAGGAGCTGGCTCCGGCAGTGCGAAGGCAGGGGGCTTCACTTGTATCGGGGATGTACCAGCTTGCCTAGACGGGAGTGGAGAGTCAGGAGCCTCCAGGGGCTGCAGGGCTTTGATTGCCTGCTCTTTCAAGGTAGCAAAGTCCAAGGCAGGATGTTCCAGGGCCCACAGCCGGAGCTGCTTGCGGTCCTCCACTGACCCTAGGCCTTGCAGGAACTTCTCCACCAGCATCTTGTTCCCCTCTGGCTCTCCAATATCGTTGGTCAGTCTCAGGGTCCGCAGCACCGCTTGTAACTTTAAGGTGTAATCCCTAATGCTGTCTTGGGGCCGTTGCTTGCAGCTGTAGAACCTCATCCCCAGCTCAGCTTCAGTGTGGGTCTCAAATGCAGCTCCCAGTCTCCTGAAGATGGCAGGTACCGAGACCCGATCCTCTTCAGTCCATGTTTCCACTTCCAATTCGGCAGCGCTGGTCAGCTGCCCGAGCACTACAGACGCCCGCTGCCATCCAGTGAGGGCATACATATCAAGTACATTACATATTTTTCTTTTGAATCCCTGCAGCGTGTCTGGTTGGCCATCATACTGTGGGAGCCAGGCGGCGCCCGGCACATAGGGCAAGGTTATCAGCATTATGGGAACAACCGCCTCGGGTCCCGGTGCCACCGCTCCTGCGACCGGAGCGGCGTCCGCCACGCCAGCGTTACCCTGGTCGGGTGGAGGCAGCGCCGCCACGCTTCCATCATCTGGCGCCGACCTCACACTCGGGACGAAGGGCGGGTCTTCCGCTTCGTGCGCTTTCATGGGGAAGATGGCATTTTTGCGCGAAAAGATGGCGGAAAATGGCGGAATTGGTGGGAAAAGGGATCTTGACTTGCGGTTTTCGGTCTTCAAGGCGCACGTCACCCAGGTAAGTCGGTCCTGCTTGGATCCTGTTCGTGACGCCAGGTAATTTGAGGGTGTGCCGCCCCCGCGTCAGCAGCCGGGCAGCTCGGTTCCACAGTGGCTCGAGAGGGCTCCGGACCCGGGGGTCGTGCTGTTAGGGTGAACTTCAACAGTGCGACTCCTCAAACGAAGGGGGGTTATGTACAGGGGATGGTGTGGAAAGTTCGTGACGCCACCCGTGGTGCGTGGTAAGATGGAGTACCACCGCTGCGGCTGGGAGTACCCGGTGGCGATGGTGTGGCCAGCTAGGTGTTTAACCCCTCCACGGGTAGGGGGGAATACCCCGGGACTCAGTGATGGTGACAGGGAGGTGCCATTGGGATGATAAGGGTCACTTGCATACTCACTCAGTCCAATAACAGCTGCCGCTTGAAGGGAGCACGCCTGGATCCCGTGCTCGTTGGTGTTGCCTATTAGTGTGTGACCTTTTCCTGTGGCACCTTGTCTTCTAGTTGGTCCCTTTAGTGTGAAACTAATAGGGTCCCGCTCCCCAGTATGGCTAACTGGGTGAGCTTGCTCTCAGGGTTCACGCTTGGTATTTTCTGGACCGTATGTGTGGAAAGTCCTATCCCCCTTGTTGCGATAGTACCCCGATTTTGGAGCGGGTGGAGAACGGATCTTGAAGGCTCCGTCCCCGTCGGGTAAATTGTCAGGACGCCTGAAGCTACTCCCTGACCTAGGGTGCACGTACCCCGTCGTGCCCTGGCCCCTGCCCGGTGATGGCACAAGGCCATCGGCTGTCCTCCTCCACAGTCCGTGCCCCTTGTCACGATCCCCCTGCGATCAGGGTCCAGCTCCTACCAGGCCCAGACCAATGTCTGCTACCTAGTAGTTCTAAGGAACCCAGCTCCTGACCTCCTGTCTCTTGCACTTCCAACACTACACTGCACTGCTCCTGACCTCCCCTTAACCAACCTCCCAAGTGGGCGACCCTATTCCACTCAGGCCGTCCACTGAGGTGTCTGGTGGGTGTGGTGCAGAGTGTTCCTAGGATTTTGATTAGCTTGTTCTTGGCAACACCAATGGTTAGGGACCCTTAACCAAGGAGGAGGTGGATATTGCACAGAAGGGCAGATTGCACAATACCCTGTGACAACCTGATAGGCCAGGGCGTCACATTTGTAGCACCAACAGAGGCACCAAGGCGTAGTGGTTTTCCCAGAGTGAGAACTGGGTAAACTGTTCCGAAGAGCACCCCCACTGTGGTCCAAGTCAGGGCAAGGGGGCGTACAACCACAAGTTTTTTTTTCTCAAAGTCCTTCAGAGAAAAACATTGTAATCTGTAGAATCTGCCATACCAAGTTGAGCAGAGGCCAGGGAAAAGGCAACCTAAGCACCAACAGTATGCAGAACATGGCCAAGCACCCCAGTAATAATATTAATAATAATCTTTATTTCTATAGCGCCAGCATATTCCGCAGCCCTTTACAATTCAGAGGTTCATATACATGCAAGTAACAGTTACAGAAAATACAATAATTATAGCAAAAATTGGACCGAAAAAACAATCGCAGCATGCTGTGATTGTAATGCGAGACTCTTTCTTTCGCACCCATTCAAGTCTATGGGGCGAGAGAAAGATCGCACTGCACTCGCGGTACACCGGTGTACCGCGAATGCAGTGCGAGAATGGCAATAGCCGGCTACGGAGGAGAGGGAGATAAATCCCTCCTCTCCGCAGCGTCAGCCCTCCCCTCCTCAGAGCCGGCCCGTCCCCGCAGCTGAGGTCTTATCACATGATCGGCCCTCAGTCGCAGTGACACTAGCATAACACTAAGCTCCTGCTGTGCTGCCAGGAGCGAGCCGAGTGTCATGCGAGGATCGCATTAGTACCAGTGTGGCCCCGGCCTAACTGGTAAGGTCCACCTAACAACAGACATGTGAACAAGTTGTTGTGTACAGGGACGATACATGCCTGGCTGAGGCTGGGACAAAGTCTCAAACTGGAACATCATATATCCTACCTATGCCAACAATAGTGGGCCCAGCTTCTATCAGGGTTTCCGCCTCATCATATACCACTTCCTGTCTCACCTCCTTTTCATCCTCTTCTGAATTACCCTCCCCATCACTGCCAAGCTGGGAGCTGTGCAGCAGTACATCGACAAAACGCTCTGCTGAAGCTGATCTGTTTAGGTCAGAAACCACACACTGCAGCAGAGCTGTGGCAAGGTATAAAAGAACAGACTGATCAGTGGCTCTCCTCGCTGCTCCTCCAACCGTAAACTGGTGGCGGCTTTAAGGCTATGTGCCCACGTGTGTGCGCTGTGCACAGCAGCGTAACTTCACTGCATGTGCGCTTCAGAGCGCAGCTGAAAAGCTCCGTTCTGAAACTTTGGTGACTGCAGACTTCGTGCGCTCTGGATGCTGCCTCCCCCTATAGACAGAATGGAGACAGCATGCAGAGTGTGACGCCCTGGCAAAACCAGGGTGTCACAGAGCCTGCAAAAATCCAGCAAAGTGCAGGCCATTCTCCTCCTAGGTAACCTGATCCCACACCGGTGCAGCAGGACAGACACCCCCCCCCCCCCCCCCAGTGTAAGAGCTAAACTGAGCAGGAGGGGAGGGGCGAGTGGAGAGTGTGTGGGGAGAGGAGAGGAGTCTGGAGTTGTAGCTCCCGGGCTGCTACAGAAGAGTGCTCCAAAAAGGCCTGGACAGGCTGTTAGTGAGGAAGGGACTTGAGGTGACCGGGGCAGGGTAGTGGCCCGCCGGTATCGAAAGAGATCCCAGATCACTGCAGGGGAGTGGACTCCCCGTTCCCGGCTGAGGAGGAAAGAAAGAGAAAGAGTGGAGAAAGAGGCACCTGGCTGAAGGGAAAGAACAGGGGCTGCTGCACCGTGTGTGAGACTTAGGCTGGTTTCACATCTGCGTTGTTTCAATGCAAACGGACTCCGTCACTAATGTTTACAGTTCATTTATTTACAGTGCAAGAGCGACAGCATGACTCATGCACTACCCGCATGTGTCCACATGGTGTCGCGCTTACACTGTAAATAAATGAACTGTAATACAGTAGTGACGGAGTCCGTTTGCGTGAAAATAGCGCAAGTGTGAGTGGGGCCTTAAACACCCTCCGTACTGAAGGCTGTGGACTCCGGCAGTTTCTAGTTTACCAGAGACTCTGTGAATTTGTGCCTGAGTGAGTACAACAGTGCCATCCGGCACCACGCCGCGCTGCCCCTGCAACCCTGCACCCCAGCCATCCAGCCTCCCCGTACCACCACCGGGCCTCGGGATCACCAACCCCTACCCACGGAGGGGGTTCCAACATCCTAGCTGCTCCCTGCCATCGCTACTGGGATCCCCGTCACCAGCAGCGGTGGTGCCCATTATCACCACGACCCGTGAGTGGCGTCACAAACTATCTCCCCAAACAAACCACCCCTTTTCACTCGTGGGCGAGGAGCGCTGCTTGAGTCCCCGGGTCCGGCCCACCGCTCGAGCCACCGAGCAGCAGCAGAGGCCCCGGACCCGAGCGTAGCGAGTGTGGCCCCTCCGCCTGCGACAAGATCGCACGAAAGAAGTGACATGTTGCTTTTTAGAACGCAGCGATTTGGCAGCTTGCAAATCGCTGCGTTCTAAAACGCAACATGGGCATGGATTATGCACAATCTTCAGACTGCTGAGACCCACTCACCGGTTCCCCCTCCTCAAAGCACCATGAATGAGACCACACATGGAATATCTTTTCTTTTGTACTTTATTGAAGGTATCCACGTAACACCATTCAATGTTGATATAAAAAGAGGGTTGCTTGTTATTTTGGCCACAGCTCTAAACACAGGCACAAATCCGCCTTAAACCTGAGGGAGGAGGCCCAATGCCTACGGCCGTCCGTGGCAGGTTGGCTCTCACCAAATCCCTCTTTCACCGGCTGTGACTTCTGAACTTTTAACAAAACCTTCTAAGGGAGGGAGGGCGGGCGATGCTCACCCTGAGGGCAGATTGTGGTAAGAGGAATGAGGGACTCCGGAGGCTGCATATATGACCTGGAGGAGGTCCCAGCAAGGAAGGTTGGCACAGTGGGTTTTTTTAGCGAATTGGCTGTCATTGCCTCGCCTTCTTTTGTCGACAGTGTTTTGGTCTACTGATATTAGGGACCAGATGTCAACGTATTAGTTTGCCCAAATTTTTTAAACTGTATCTGGGGTTAGGTGAGTTCCTAGCGGTGATACACCGCAGTAGAACATGTCCCTGTGTAAGTCGGGGCGCTGCTGCGTTACATCCTGGCATTGGACAAACGCGGGGTTGACTAGAACTACTCCTGATGGTGTACGACCCACTTCCCTGACTACCCCTGCGTGGGTCCCCCCTGCCCAAGCGCTGGTAAAGCTGTACTCACCAGCCAATGTCGTCAGTTGGTCCTCTTGTGACGCAATCTGGGGTCGTTGTTCCAGTAGTGGTTCGCCGTGGTTGCGGTGGGCAGAAGACCTTTTGCCTGGAGGGCCACTTAGTGAGCGGCTGCGGCGAGAGTCGGATGACGCAGTGCTGGATGGTGTGTGGTGTCTCCTGCAGGATGACATCTTGCTGCGGTTGCAAGAACGGGAGTGGTGATTTCGCCATGAGCGCCGAGAATGGCGTTCGTGGCTATCTCAGCTCCTGCTGCGTGAAGTGGACGTCGATCTTCTGTGTTACTGACCCCTAAGGGGCCCGTGACGGGGAGCCGACGTGCCCGGCTCGGCTGACCCCACGCGTGCGGGAAAGGAGTGCCTTGTTTCTACCTGCGAGAGGTTTACTGGCAGGATGGGCAATGGGTGGATTGCAGGGGGTGCAGGAGTGGTAAATCTAATGGTGGGGTACCTTAGATTTCCCGCTGTTGTAGTGGTAGGTGGGAGCATGGGGGTGTCAGAGGTAATAATGGGTCCTCCTCTCCATGGTGCTCCATGTTCTTGTTAGAGTCCGCTTGGGAAAGGTGCCCATGGTAGTCCCGGCATTGCTGGTGTGAGTCAGAGTGTGCTGATCCCTCTGCTGACGAGCTTCTGCTTTTGAATGCTCCCATAGTGTAGCTTGGCTGCTGCTGCGTGTTAAAGGGGCAGTTTAGATTGTTGTCTGGAGGATGAGTGGGAAGCTGCTGCAGGGCACCACGTTCGCTCTGTAATGTATGCGAACGCCGGGCAGGAAGTGACGATGTACAGCATGTATGTTTATTGCTGTATTTCATTTTAAATTTAGCGCTTTTTTCTGTTCTGACGTCACTTCCGGTCCGTGATCCGAAAACCGGAAGTGACGTATAGTCACATGGTCGCCGCGTCACAGGAAGTGACATGGCTGCCATGGTTACCGTATGTGACACAGCCTCCGCATGTAACGGTGAGTTACATGGGGGCCGCGTCATCCAGGGGAATGCACCATACCTGCTGTGCGGAGGGGGAGGTGCGCTGCGTGGCGGCGGCGACCGCGCTGCCAGGGGAGCCGGGGTTTTGGGGGTCAGGGGTGAGAGCGGACCGGACCTTCTGGACCGGGCCGCCCTGCGCCTGGGATCTGTGGTGAGGCTTAAGGCCACTTTACACACAGAGATAAATCTGCGGCAGATCTGTGGTTGTAGAGAAATTGTGGACAATCAGTGCCAGGTTTGTGACTGTGTACAAATGGAACAATATGTTCACGATTTCACTGCAACCACAGATCTGCCAAAGATTTATCTCTGCGTGTAAAGTGGCCTTTAGACGCTGCGGTGGACGGGAGGGTCTGGAAGACCTGCGCCCACCGCTGCTGGGAACCAGCAGGAGGGAGCTGGTGCCCACAAGGGAGGCAAGCCATTCGGCTCCCTCCCGTCCGATCCTTTCTCTTACCGCTGCTTCCAGGGGGTCCATCGACGATGCTCACCTTGAGGACAGATTGTGGTAAGAGGAAGGAGGGACTCCGGAGGCTGCTTATATGACCTGGAGGGGGTCCCAGCAAGGAAGGGGGGTAGCGGGGGGGCATTGCACAGTGAGGAGGAGGGAGAGGTGACCATGGGAGGACATAGCGAGGGGCTCAGCAGTCAGGGGCAGCGGCCGCAGTGCCCTGCATAGATTGTGCTGGGGACGCAGGACGCATGCAGTTACGCTGCACTGCTATAGGCAGCGTAACTGCATGCAAATACGCAACGTGGGCACATAGCCTGTAGGTCAGCAAGCTGGTACACGTGCCATGCATGGCTCATGTGCTGAACCTAG
This sequence comes from Anomaloglossus baeobatrachus, assembly GCF_048569485.1. Lineage (NCBI taxonomy): Eukaryota > Metazoa > Chordata > Amphibia > Anura > Aromobatidae > Anomaloglossus > Anomaloglossus baeobatrachus. The sequence continues at coordinate 135,067,390 of NC_134364.1, read as the reverse complement.
TTGTTCAGAAATTTCTCAAAACATACCCTGACTTGCCGTACCTACTTGAGAAGGTATGCTGGATTAGCGCCCATTTCCGCTATTCCTCTACCACTTTTGATGGTTTTACAGTGCTGCAAAAGCGCTTGAATTTGCCAAGTCACTGGCTCATTTATGACCTGCCCACGAGGTGGATCTCTAGATATCATATGTTGGCGAGGATTACTGAGCAGCAGAGGGCAGTAGCTGAATACCAGCTTCAACATACCCATCAGACTGAGAATCAGCCACCACACATAACTGTCAAGTGGGTGTGGATCATTGACATTTGTGACATTTGTAAGCTTCTTGAGAACTTTGAGTACTTCACAAAGCTGGTGAGCGATGATCAAGCTATTATCAGCTTAACCATCCCGCTGCTGTGTCTGTTGAAACAATCGCTGCATAATCTCAAAGAGGGAGTTTTGAGTGCCCAGCATGTGGCTATGGAGCCAGATTTCCCTATGGGTAATACTACCCAGCGAGGCAAAATTGGGTGATGATGAGGAGGATAAGGAGGGAGAGGACTTGTTTTTCTTTGCTAATGAGGGGACTCCCAATGCTACACAGGGGACTCTCAACCTCAGCTTCATGTCTGTCCAGCATGGATGGGCTGGAGAGGAGGAGGTGGTGGAGTAGGTGAATCAGTGAAGAGAGGAAGGGTATTGTTCCTCCTGGTGGGGACATAAAACCTTTGCCTGTTTTCAGCTTGGTCCACATGGCACAGTTGATGTGTAAGTGTCTGTGTCAAGACCCTCGCGTGATACACATTTTATCCAACAACTTATACTGGTTTGCAACCTTTGTGGACCCACGGTACAAGGAGAAATTTCCTTCTCTCCTTTTGGAGTCACCAAAGGGTTGCACAATGGAATCCTTCAAGAAGGTCATTGTAGATCAGTTGATGAAAATATCACCCTCAGACAACGCTGGCGGCAGAGTTACTGGCTCTTTTCAATACCAAGGACTAATGGGGAGAGACACCAACACCAGGTCCAACAGAGGTGGGGGGGAAAATGTGCGCAAACTGGGCCATTAATTTAATAAACCAGCACATCAGCAAGGGCTATCTGTGCCTGTAACAATGCCAAGCAGGAAGAATTTGCACAACATGGTCAAAGGGTACTTAAGTCACCATACCTGCGTCCTTTCTGATGCTTCTGTGACGCCCTGGACTAGCCAGGTAGTCACAGGTAGACCCCCTGCACAAACACCAGCCCCTAAAAAGGTATCATCAGCCAACCTAAAATCCCGGAGTCACCCCTCTCAGGTCTTGACGTTCACACCCGGGGGCGGAGCTAGGCGGTTGACCACGCCCTCCGAGGAGTTTGGATAGCCTAAGGCGGGAAAAAACCAAGCAGATCTGTTAGGGGAGTAGAGAGGAGTAACGTCTGTCAGGGATCTGGGTAGGAGCCCGGATACCCTGTGGCCAGGAGGCAGACGGTGGTGGCTGCCTGCAGGAGCCGGGAAGACAGCCGGTGGAACCGTCAGGGACCAGGACAGGGTAGTGGCCCGCCGGTACCGAACCGGGGAACCGAACGGAAACCGGAGCACCAGGAGGGGTACTCAGACCCAGTACGAGGCCCAGAAGCCACTGGACTGAGTCGAATTCACTGATTGGGGTCTGGACATTAGGTTCTTTCCCATCCAAGTCCCGTCTGAAGGCAACAGCCCAACGAGGGGGATAGAAAGCCACTGCCCAGGCATAGAGATCCCACGGGCCAGCGTCTGCGGGCAAACGGGCTCCCCGACATCCACTAGCCGGGGAGCGGACTCCCGTCCCTGAAGCGAAGGAAGTCAGCATTCAACTAGAGGTGCAGGAGAAAGGCGGGGACCACCAACCTGAGTAAGGGGCAAAGCGCAGCCGGCTGCGGGCACCGACCACCATCCTTTTGGTTTACCAGACTCCGGTGTATTTATACTAGTGAGTACAACAGTGCCCTCGGGCAGCGCATCGCACCACATCATCCCGCCCGCACCTCACAACCACCAGGCCCCGGGACCATCACACCCTGCCCACGGAGGGGTCAACACCAGGCTGCACAACACCGTCCCCGGGAGCCTAGTTAATGGTAGCGGTGGTGTCCACACTCACCACAACCCGTGGGTGGCGTCACGAACTTAACCCCCAAACAACCGCGGCCCCGGCCATGAACCTCCCCACCGAACACCACCCCTCACGTAGCACCAGCATCCCTTCAGAGCGACGTGAGCCTCGGGTCCGGGAGGAGCTCGAGCAACCCACCGATGAGCACGGATCCGAGCCCCGGGGTGGTACACTTCAGTTCCCTTTAATTATTGTGTGTCCAAGCTGAACACTTGGCCGACCTCTCCTTATACGCCTTGGAGGTGCTGGCCTGCCCGGCTGCTAGTGTGATGTCAGAGAGTGTTTTTAGTTCTGCTGGGGCAATCATCACTGATAGGCGCTCACACCTCTCCACAGATAATGCAGACAGATTTACTCTGATTAAATTCAATAAAGGACTGGATTTCTCTAGTTTGTCACTCCTCCAGATGACAGCAAGCCAAACGAAATTCCCCCAAAATGTTGATTTTGATTACATCTGTTAATGTCCATCCCTTCCCATATAAACCTGTTTCTTTCCTGCGTCAACCATGACTCAGCCCATAGGGCTAATTTTTGTAAACACTATGCACATTGTGCAGTGGACAAACCAGGACAGTTCTCCTGCTCCAGCGTTACTACTATTTGTCATTGGAGGCCCTTGTGATGGTGACTCCCTGCATCAACCATGACTTAAGGTCCCGTTACACATAGCGACGTACAAGTGATCCGACCTGGCAGGGATCACTGGAACGTCGCTATATGGTCGCTGTTGAGTTGTCAATCAGGCAGATCTCCATAGCGACCAGCCATCAGCCACCAGCGACCCGTGTAACGACGGCTCCCTGCACACTAAGAACTGGCGCTCGTTGGTCTCCCGCTCTCAAACACGCTGATGCGTGATGCACAGCGGGAGACCAACAAGCAAAAAATGGTCCTGATCGTTGTGTTACGATCAGCGACCTCGCAGCAGGGGCCCGCTCTCTGCTGCTCGTCACACAGAGAGTATGACTGTAATCTCTCTGGGCCGCATTGCTCTGCAGTATGTGTGTGCACAGTGTCGGCTGTCAGTGCTGGGCAGTAATTACAGCAGAGCTCACAGTATTGGGAGTGCTGACTAACAACTCCCTGACTGGAAGAGCAGCCGTAGCCACTGCTCCAAGTAAGCAGCAAAACTGGATTTCTTAGCTAATTACTTGCAGAACACACCTATGTTTACAAGTGAATATCATTTCTGGACATAACAGGTTTCTCTTTTACATGGCTGATCAACAAATATATTCTGTATGAAGAAAAATGCAAACTCCAAGCCACACATCCAAGCCCTCTTCACCTCATGCTGACTACAACTCAAAAATATCTCCCGGATCCGTGCTTTCCTTAACCAAGAATCAGCAAAAACATTGGTGCATGCCCTTATCATCTCCCGCCTCAACTACTGCAACCTCCTGCTCTCTGGCCTCCCTTCCAACACTCTTGCACCCCTTCAATCTATCCTAAACTCTGCGTCCCACTTAATCCACCTCTCCCCTCGCTATTCCCCAGCCTCGCCACTCTGCCAATCCCTTCACTGGCTTCCCATCGCCCAATGACTCCAGTTCAAAACACTTACCATGACCTACAAAGCCATCCACAACCTGTCTCTTCCTTATATATGTGACCTAATCTCCCGGTACCTACCTGCACGCAACCTCAGCTCCTCACAAGATCTCCTTCTCTACTCCTCTCTTATCTCCTCTTCCCACAATCGCATCCAAGATTTCTCCTGTGCCTCCCCCATACTCTGGAATGCTCTGCCACAACATATCAGATTCGCGCCTACCTTGACAAGCTTCAAAAGGAACCTGAAGACTCACCTCTTCCTACAAGCCTACAACCTAGAATAACCCTCAGTCCAGTACACCACTGCGCATCCAGCTCTGTCCTCACCTATTGAACCCTCACCCATTAACTCTAGACTGAGTCCTCACAGGCAGGGTCCTCTCTCCTCCTGTAGACTGTGAGTCCTTGCGGGCAGGGTCCTCTCTCCTCCTCTAGACTGTGAGCCCTCGCAGGCAGGGTCCTTTCCTCCTGTAGACTGTGAGCCCTCGCGGGCAGGGTCCTCTCTCCTCCTGTAGACTGAGCCCTCGTGGGCAGGGTCCTTTCTCCTCCTGTAGACTGTGAGCCCTCGCGGGCAGGGTCCTCTCCTCCTGTAGACTGTGAGCCCTCGTGGGCAGAGTCCTTTCTCCTCCTGTAGACTGTGAGCCCTCGCGGGCAGGGTCCTCTCTCCTCCTGTAGACTGAGCCCTCGTGGGCAGGGTCCTTTCTCCTCCTGTAGACTGTGAGCCCTCGCGGGCAGGGTCCTCTCCTCCTGTAGACTGTGAGCCCTCGTGGGCAGGGTCCTCTCCTCCTGTAGACTGTGAGCCCTCGCAGGCAGGGTCCTCTCTCCTCCTGTAGACTGTGAGCCCTCGTGGGCAGGGTCCTCTCCTCCTGTAGACTGTGAGCCCTCGCAGGCAGGGTCCTCTCTCCTCCTGTAGACTGTGAGCCCTCGCGGGCAGGGTCCTCTCCTCCTGTAGACTGTGAGCCCTCGTGGGCAGGGTCCTTTCTCCTCCTGTACCAGTCTGTTTTTGTAATATTCATGATTGTTGTACTTGTTTTTATGTATACCCCTTTCACTTGTAAAGCACCATGGAATAAATTGTGCTATAATAATAAATAATAAAAATACCTCTGAGCTGGAGGCAAAACTGACCAAACCCGGTGAAATCTAAGCACAAGGCTAACGTTACGATTCACCCCTGACAGTCAGTCTCAGATCTTGTACTCTCTATGGTTAAATCAACGGAAATCACTTGATTTGTTAAACATTTTGATTTTAAAAAGTCTTAAAATTTCATCTTCAGTCATTGTGTCTTTTTCTCACAAATAATAACGTGGCCGGTCATTCATTTTTTTTTTTATTAAATTTTTCCAGTAATTCAACCAATCAGATGTAACGTGGTGCAGCATTTATTCCACAACCAAAAATAAGCTAAACAGAGAATAGCACGTCAGACAGAATCCGGACCCTAAAGGCTGAGAATTACTGTGAGTAAGAATGAAGACGGCATTCCCTAAAGTCATGATCGGGTGATAAAGCTGATAACACTTATTTATTTATTATTTTTTTTTTAAATATAGTTATTGTAAAGACTTCATTATTTTTTGAGCACAAAAATGCAGGACTGCTCCGTGCCACCCGGTGTCCGCAGGCTTTATGTATCATTACATTCTTTATTTAGCACTTCAACTCGAATGTAGGTGAATAAACAGAATATCATACAAATTGTGTAGGATAATGACATACCCCACCTCGTTATAAAGATCTATGTACATACATTAACAAATCTTTACAGCTTTAAGTATAAATCCTTCATTAATTTACATTTACAGAAAGAAAGTGTGCAAAATCTGTCAACGGTACACTTGTAGTCGGTATAATAAGACTTACAGTAGGACTCATCAGAATCTACATCATTATAGCAGAGTCTTCACAATACAAACTGCATACATTATTACATTTCCCAGACCTGATGGGGCTGGTGTACTTACCATGAGAATTTGTCAGAATGTCCATTTCAAGCTGGGTGAACAAAGGCTGAATGCTCATCAATGTTGAGCTCCCTCTCCCTCTGAACCGTCAAAATGCAAATAGTGTCAGAATGATATATTTATTGTGGCATGGACTTTCAAAGAAAGTATATCAGCCTCATCAGGTCTAATACAGCTATTGAATAATGCATGCTCTGCACATCTGATGACATCTGCTTTAAAGGAGATCTGTCACCCTTTTAAGTTATTAATATGGGCATACACATTGTATACAGCTGAAATGAGTTATCCTGTGTTCCTCCTGCATGATAGCTTGTCCAGTAAAAATCATCTTTTGTAGCTTTGATCTCTCAGGCTATGTGGGTGCGCTGCTCAAAAGATAAGACCGCTCCGATCTTCAATATAGAAGATTTCTCCTGTGACGTCGGGTGATCGGCCGTAAATCCCGCGGCTGCACATTCTGCCTCTCCTCTGCACTCTTCTGCCCTTCTGTGGTTTCTAATATGGCATTTAAGACGCCGGCGCCTGCACACGTCAAAATTGGAGACCGTGCCCAAAGAAGAGCGGAACAGTGCAGAGGAGAGACCACATGGAGAATGCACAGGCACGGGATTTATGGCCTCGCACCTGATGCCACAGAGACACTAAAGGGTAGAGGAGAAGAACCGGAAGCAGTCTTATCTTCTGAGCAGTCTTATCTTTCCGGGCAATCTTATCTTTCCGGGCAATCTTATCTTCCGGGCAATCTTATCTTTCCGGGCAATCTTATCTTTCCGGGCAATCTTATCTTTCCGGGCAATCTTATCTTCCGGGCAATCTTATCTTCCGGGCAATCTTATCTTCCGGGCAATCTTATCTTCCGGGCAATCTTATCTTCCGGGCAATCTTATCTTCCGGGCAATCTTATCTTCCGGGCAATCTTATCTTCCGGGCAGTCTTATCTTCCGGGCAATCTTATCTTACGGGCAGCGCATGCCCCACAGGCTGGAAGATCAAAGCTATAGAAGATGAACAGCCATCATCCACGAGGCATACAGGTAAGACTAAGTTCAGCTCTATACCACATGTATGCCCATATTGATAACTCAAAAAACTCCAAAGAGTAACAGATTCCCTTTAAGAGTGTTCTCAAACAGATAGTGTGTGAAGTACAAAAGATGCAAAATGCAGGTCCATCTGCCGGTGGTGCGGCGCCCTCCTCCCATGTGACCGCTTCACGGAGCCGCAGCCGGACTTGTACCATATTGTGTTTTACATGGGTCATAGATCTTCAAGTGTCCACAGAGCTCACATCCTTTGCACAGAAGTAGTGGACAACCACACCATTGGGATAGCGAGCGAATGCACTGTGAAAAAAAGAAGGAAGACAAATTAATGTTACACAAATTGTAATAATGCCATGATATTCCAGTGTAACAGCAAACACCAGGAGAAGAGCAATGGGTGTGATTGCCGCGCTGCCGAAGTCACAGAAACATCCAATACTGATTTATTTCTACGTGTTTCAGAGAGAACCCTCACATATACAAGGAGGTACACATAGCTGGGTATATATAAGGAGCAGGGATCTCAAAGCAACGCCCCTTCAATTTTGGAAAATAAAGGGTGCACGGTGAGACCAAAGGGTGCATTTGATTAGAAATAAAAATATTTCACCCATCACTACAGAAAATTTTTAAACAAATTTTATCACCACTTTCAATCTTGATAATTATAAAATCTACTACAAAGACACTGGGGCGTTCTAGAAATGATCCTTTCCTAAAAAAAAAAATCTTACCCGTCAGCCCGGGGATCACAAACACTTAAAAATATCCTATCGCTCAGTAGATTAAGGGAACTACGTCCGACCAGTCTGCCCACAAATAGCATTTCCCCAGGGAGTTTTAAATGCTTTTCTCGCGATTGTAGCTCAGTTGGATAACACACTAATGCACAAAAAACCCATTCTATGCCACAGTGGGGTTCTAGACCATAGACATACATTATAAAATTTATTTATTTTTTGCTCCATTCTTGTTCTTCATCTTTTAGAACTTCACTTCTGCACTGCAAGTTGCAGATCTCGTGGGGTTTTTTTTTTTTTTTTTTTACAGAGCTGCACCTAATCCAAGTAGCTCAGTCAGCTAATTCACTGATACACACAAAAACCTTCCATATCACAGTAGGGTTCTAGACCATAGACATACATTTTGGAAAATATTGTTGTTTTTTTTTTTGTTTGTTTCTAGTAGTTTCTATATGTATAAAATTGTACAGATGCAATTTTTCATTTGCATGCTTTACATATTTATTGTTTGTATCATACCAATGATCCATGTATAAAATAGTGATGTTGTATGTTCTCTGATACGGTTTGGTCTCACAGGGCAGCGTTTGGTCTCACAGGGCACCCATGGGGCTCACAGGGCACCCATGGGGCTCACAGGGCACCCATGGGGCTCACAGGGCACCCATGGGGCTCACAGGGCACCCATGGGGCTCACAGGGCACCCATGGGGCTCACAGGGCACCCATGGGGCTCACAGTGCACCCATGGGTCTCACAGTGCACCCTTTGGTCTCACAGTGCACCCTTTGGTCTCACAGTGCACCCTTTGGTCTCACAGTGCACCCTTTGGTCTCACAGTGCACCCTTTGGTCTCACAGTGCACCCTTTGGTCTCACAGTGCACCCTTTGGTCTCACAGTGCACCCTTTGGTCTCACAGTGCACCCTTTGGTCTCACAGTGCACCCTTTGGTCTCACAGTGCACCCTTTGGTCTCACAGTGCACCCTTTGGTCTCACAGTGCACCCTTTGGTCTCACAGTGCACCCTTTGGTCTCACAGTGCACCCTTTGGTCTCACAGTGCACCCTTTGGTCTCACAGTGCACCCTTTGGTCTCACAGTGCACCCTTTGGTCTCACAGTGCACCCTTTGGTCTCACAGTGCACCCTTTGGTCTCACAGTGCACCCTTTGGTCTCACAGTGCACCCTTTGGTCTCACAGTGCACCCTTTGGTCTCACAGTGCACCCTTTGGTCTCACAGTGCACCCTTTGTTTTCAAAATTGGAGGGGCATTGCTTTGAGATACCTGCTCTCTATATATACTCAGCTATGTGTACCTCCTTGTATATGTGATTTTCCTGAGGAAGTAGAGGGTTCTCTCTGAAACGCGTAGAAATAAATCACTATTGACCTGCTCCTGGATGTTTCTGTGACTACGGCAGTGCGGTACTCACACCCATTCATCTTTTCCTGGTGTTTGCTGTTACATTTGTGGGGATGCTGCAAAATAAGCAATGTGTGCATGAGACTTCAGGAATCCCATTCACTTTGCTGGGACTAGAAATTCCTTCAGGTTTTGAGACAAATCTGCACAAAAACAAAAGCGTGGCAAAACCACAACTTGTGCACAGGGCCCAAGACTTTAAACTTCTAAGGTTAAAGTACTTTTCAAAGGCCTCCGAGCCTGCATCGTCCTTGTGCATTCACAATGCCACCACCATAAGGCCATGTGCCCACGGGAGCTTGCTTCTGCGGATTTTGCCGCGGAAAACTTGTGGCTTTATCTGGATTTTCCAGATAAATCCGCAGGTTTCAGCATGTACAGACACTCCCCATGTTATCCTATGGGACATGGGGAGTGCTGTGTCCACGTTGAGGAATGTGCGGCTGCGGAATATGTTGCGGATATCCCGAAGCCGCACATAACTGCATGTCAATTATTCCTGCGGATTTACCTGCGGATGGTCCCATACTTACCTGCCTTGATAGCAGACACCCGGTCACTTTCCCTCGGTGCACAGGAGGCTGGAGCGCGGTGGATCCATGAGCAGGAAGGAGGAGGTGGGCGGGGCCTGCACGAGCTCCGGTCATGTGACAGCCAGAGCTAGTTCAGGCCCGCCCACCTTCTCCTGCACAGTGTAGAGACGCTGACAGACGCCGGAGAGAAGTGCTGCGTGATGGAGGTGAGTATGAACTCCCCCGATCACTTGTTCTGCATTGAGGATGCAGTGCTGAAGCCATGGTACTGTATCCTCAATGCAGAATGCCCGCAGCATATCCGCAGGACATTCCACAAATAAACCGCAGCATTGAAACAGACAAAGTTGTGCTGCGGTTTTCTGGGAGCTCCCGCGGAATGTCCTGCGGATATAACCACAGGACACTTTCCCCCGTGGGCACATAGCCTTACTGTACAGCGGACGGGAAACGGTGCACACGCTTTAGGTGCGGTTACATTTCTTTACCTGTTTCCAATTTTTTTCTTGCAAACACTGCAAATCTTTTCTTCTGTAATAACACATTTGACCTGCTGATGGGAAATCCTCTCCTCTTGAACCTGCACAATATAGGAATAATCCATGAAAAACAAATCAAGATCTAAAAATTTAAGTCTTAAACATTTAGTTTACTGTACTCAGCATAAATGTGTACACCTCATTTCAAAAGTAAAATTCTAATCAATCTCACTCAGGCCTGCACAAACATGCGGTGCACCAGAGGATTGGCTGCAGCCTGCAGATCTGTCCAGCAGAAGGTGCACCCAGCTGCCTATATTCACATGTATTCATCTGTCAGACACAAATATATTTGAACACTGTTGTGCCAGGACTGGGGCAAAGTAGTGCAGAGCAGAGGAGCTGATGACCTCATTATGCTGCTGCTGGCACAGCAGAGGTATCAGACTGTTAGCTGTGGGACGCGCTCCGTGCACGAGATGAAGATTAAATGTATAATTAATCAGGAGGGGAGGTTGATTGGAGTTACTGACAAGCCACAAAAATGGGGGAGGAAAGATTGTTAAAGGGGGCACAATATAGTGAAGGGCAGTGGAACTTATGCAGAGACCCTGATGAAGGTGATGCCGAAACATGCGCGTCGGGGTTGGAGTCACGTGTACCCACAGGACCTCTGTTCAGGTAAAACCCTTTATCTTTATATCTAGGAGGCTTTCCGTACATCTGCTACCTTGTTTCTCTGGATATATTGCAGCAGCACACTGTTATTATAACCAGCTGACTTTTCTTTGCACTATGTCCTGTGTGTCTGTTTCATAACCACCTTTATATACCAAACTATGTGCAATTATAAACTACACCAGCACTATTAGCTTTTTCCATCAGCACAATAGTGGTCTATACTAAAGCTACAGTTGCTACCGTGTTTCCCCGAAAGTAGGACCCCCCCGAAAGTAAGGCAGGGTGGGGGTTTCGGGGGGTCCGCCAATGTAGGGCACCCCCCGATTGTAAGGCAGGGTAGCGGGGGTGCCCGGGGAATGTAAGGCCGCCTATGGGTGGTGGTCGCGGCGTAATGTATACCTCCTCCGGTGAATGGCCCCCGCAATCTCGCCGGCCTGCGGCGCGTCCCGGGTCAACGCTCTTCCTGCTTGATGCTGATTGGCCGATCAGCCTGTTCGTCACAGGCTCCCTGCTGGCCATCAGCTCGAGCTGTGATTGGCCAGTCAGCCGGCTCGCAGCTGATTGGCCCTCAGCTCGAGCTGCGATTGGCCAGTCAGCCGGCTCGCAGCTGATTGGCCCTCAGCTCGAGCTGCGATTGGCCAGTCAGCCGGCTCGCAGCTGATTGGCCCTCAGCTCGAGCTGCGATTGGCCAGTCAGCCGGCTCGCAGCTGATTGGCCGAAATCAGCCGCGACGTCACCGCCTGCAGGCTCGCTCCGATTTCGGTAAGTTCCGAAACTCTGTGTGTGTGTGTGTGTGTGTGTGTGTGTGTGTGTACGGTATGTGTATGGGTGCCGTATGGGGCTGTATATGTCAGTGTGTGTGTGTGTGTGTACGGTACCGGTACGATATGTGTGTGGGTGCCGTGTGGGGCTGTACCGGTACCGTATGTGTCAGTGTGTGTGGTGGCAGAGTGGGGGGCAGAACCACTGTATGGGGAGGCTGCAGGGGGGAGGATGGGGTGGATGCCGGATCTCAAACAATGGGGAGGCTGCAGGGGGGAGGTATGTCATTTTTTTTCCAATGTAAGGCCTCCCCCGAAAGTAAGGCAGGGTGGGACTTTTGGGGGTAAATTTAATGTAAGACAGGGCCTTACTTTCGGGGAAACACGGTATATCAATTTCTAATAAGTACATACACTACTGGCTGCACTTTGTCTGCCCCCCCCCCCCCAACTCACCCAACTCACCCCCCCCCCCAACTCACATACTTCTGTCACTTCCTGTACATTCATACTAAACCCATAGGATGCCTTTGTTTGTGTGGGGGGAAACATTATGGAGGGGGCAGAGTGGGGGGAGGAGGCTATTATGGAGAGGTTCAATGCGGGTGATATTATAGAGGCTCAGTGTGTGCGGGGATATTATGGATAGGCGCTTTGTAGAGGGGATTTTATGGAGAGGCTCAGTGTGTGTGGGATTTTAAGTAAAAGGGGCTCAGCATGTTGGAGAGTAATAGAGACAGAGGGGAGGGGAGTGGGAGACAGTATGGAGAGGGGCACTGGGAGTGCAAATGGGATATTTTTGGAGAGGCTCAGTGAGTGCCACCTGGTCCTTAGTATTGTCTTTGGAAGAAATAAGTCATGTGCCAGTCCTTTATATTGACCACACATGTATTTATACATATAAATGAGATCTCCTCTGAGACGTCTTTTTTCTAAGCTAAACAAATCCATCTTTTCCAACCTCTCATCATACGGGCGGCCTCCATTACTCATCATACGGGCGGCCTCCATTACTCATCATACGGGCGGCCTCCATTACTCATCATACGGGCGGCCTCCATTACTCATCATACGGGCGGCCTCCATTACTCATATCATACGGGCGGCCTCCATTCCTCTCATCATACGGGCGGCCTCCATTCCTCTCATCATACGGGCGGCCTCCATTCCTCTCATCATACGGGCGGCCTCCATTCCTCATCATATGGGCGGCCTCCATTCCTCTCATCGTACGGGCGGACTCCATTCCTCTCATCGTACGGGTGGCCTCCATTCCTCTCATCGTACGGGCGGCCTCCATTCCTCTCATCGTATGGGCGGCCTCCATTCCTCTCATCGTATGGGCGGCCTCCATTCCTCTCGTCGTACGGGCGGCCTCCATTCCTCTCGTCGTACGGGCGGCCTCCATTCCTCTCGTCATACGGGCGGCCTCCATTCCTCTCGTCATACGGGCGGCCTCCATTCCTCTCGTCATACGGGCGGCCTCCATTCCTCTCGTCATACGGGCGGCCTCCATTCCTCTCATCATACGGGCGGCCTCCATTCCTCTCATCGTACGGGCGGCCTCCATTCCTCATCATATGGGCGGCCTCCATTCCTCATCATACGGGCGGCCTCCATTCCTCTCATCATACGGGCGGCCTCCATTCCTCTCATCATACGGGCGGCCTCCATTCCTCTCATCGTACGGGCGGCCTCCATTCCTCTCATCGTACGGGCGGCCTCCATTCCTCTCATCGTACGGGCGGCCTCCATTCCTCTCATCGTACGGGCGGCCTCCATTCCTCTCATCGTACGGGCGGCCTCCATTACTTGTAATAATTAGTTGCCGCCCTTAAACCGACTAACTGCTGAATATCCTTTTAAAATGTGGAGCCCAAAACTGGATTCAACACTGGACATGTGTCGTTTAAGATGACTTTTACAATAAACACGGTACATGAAGAGCAAAATAATTTTTGGCTATTATATGATCTGTATATTACTTTTTCATGAGATTTCCCAATGCATTTTTTATCTCTAGCTTTCAGTCATCTCTGATATAGTGGGTAAAGACTAAGGCCATGTGCGCACGTTGTGTTTTTTTTTTCATGCGTTTTGGCTGCGTTTAAACCTGCAGCGTGTCATTGTCAAAATGCATGTGTTCTGCTTCCCCAGCAAAGTCTATGAGAAGTCGGCAAATTCCATGCGCACATTGCTTTTTTAAACGCAGCGTATTGGATGCCAAATATTTGACAAAATCCATGCGTTTAAAAAAGCAGCATGTCACTTGTGCGTTTTGGTTGCATTTTCGATCCATTGAGATCAATGAGGTGTGTCAAAACGCAACCAAAATGTCAGCTGTGCGCATCCTGCAGCCGCTGAAACGGATTGGCGATAGCTGTGCGCATCCTGCAGCCGCTGAAACGGATTGGCGATAGCTGTGCGCATCCTGCAGCCACTGAAACGGATTGGCGATAGCTGTGCGCATCCTGCAGCCACTGAAACGGATTGGCGATGCACATCCCTATCGGCATCCAGTTGTTTATTTCCAAAAAAGTAAAACAAAATCAAATAAAAATAATTTAGATTAGCTGACAGGTCTAGATTAGGGACAGTGAAATATACTGTAGTAACTGACGTCTAAATGCTTCACAGGGTCATGATAACTGATGATCTCCAGCCAAATTATAGAGGACTTATTTCACACTGCAAAGTTCGGAGTTTGGCTTAAAATATAACCTTTATTGGATACTTTTAAACTTATTACCTATAGTGCCCTATAGAGAGCCCCACTAACAATAAAGCCGTGCCGTGCGTGCCCTATTGTGATAGCAGAATGCACGTGTTGTCGCGGCAGGTTGGTCCAGCTAAATCCTATCTTGGATAATAATCCTGATTATCTAGGCTGGGCTGTCCAGTATTAATTATGACGTGAGATGTATGATAATCCTCTATCTGCTTTTAATGTTAGTGTGAGCACAGAGGGTTTTATTACTAAATACCCCTCTCAAATATACTAAAGAACATAAGCCAGAAGTGTACAAGTGTCCACGGCATATGATTTGATGAGACGCCGGCATAATAGTTGGCGGCCAGCTATTATGCCGGTGTCTCATCAAATCTTATGCCGTATACATCGATTATCTAGTCTATCATATGCTGCACACAGGCCCCTGATTAATCAGGTCAGCAAAAAACAATTGAGTGAGGAAACGCGGAGGGCATAGCACACTGTTCACAGGTCCACTGACTGCACTTACACAGCACAGCACCGGGCGTCACTGCACCGGGCGTCACTGCACGTTGGAACAGGTATCATTAGCCGTTGCGATATCCCCAGCTCTCGGCAGTTGGATAGGCATGGACATCTGTACACTTCTGGCTTAATTAGATATATCAATACCACATGACCATGAAGGTCCCTGAGGTGACTCATTCAATAGGGACCATTCACATTCGCTGCATCTTTGCCAGTGAGATATATTCATGTGTCCAAGAACCAATATTTGAGAGGGGTATTTATTAATAAAACCCTCTGTGCTCGCACGAACATTAAAAGCAGATAGAGGATTGTGATACTTCTCACGTCATAATTAACACTGGACAGCCCAACCTAGATAATCAGGACATTTATCCAAGATCGGATTTAGCTGGACCAACCTGCGGTGACAACACATGCATTCTGCTATCACAATAGGGCACGCACGGCACGGCTTTATTGTTAGTGGGGCTCCCTATAGGGCACTATAGGTAATCATTCTAAAAGTATCCAATAAAGGTTATATTTTAAGCCAAACTCCAACCTTTGAACTGTGAAATAATTGACGTCTACTAAAGTATTTTTTCACTGACTTAAGTCAGGATTATCATCAGATAGCTGCGGTCGCCCAGTAATTTTTTTTCTTACGGACATCCCTTTAGTAATAATAGGTTCAGATTTGTACTGGAAGATTCTTGTAGAACTTCCACCACAGTTTTTCTACTGCACAGAATTATGGTCAGTGCAGTTAGATGCGGTCGCTCAGGCATTGTTTTTACTGTCGTCCATTTAGTTCTTATTTTACCAAATGTTTAGATTTTCCTTTTGTTATTTTTTTCCTACGTAATTTTCTTCTGCTCTCCCCCCCCCCCCCATCCCCCTCTTTCTCCTATTCTAATAAATGCATGTCCCGGGGATCAGTCACAATCCTCCAGCAGTCCTTTTCCAGTGAAATCGGGGTTTCTCACAGCCTCTCTGGGGTGTCAGCTTCTCCCTCAGAGGATCAATCTTACTCCTCCTCCCATCTTTCTCAGCCAGAATGAATAACCCCCAGGTAGGCAGAGAGTTTGGGTGGATTCCAGGCCCCCCTCCCCCAGACTTAAGGGCAAAAGCCTGGCAGGGGGTGATTAACCTGCAAACAGGACAATGTACACAAAAGGAATACACAGAATGGACAGAGCACTACACCTAGAATACAAACCTACACAAAATTATACACAACCCCCCATATTCCACCATCACACCGATATTTTCATAAATAAATGCAAAAATTATCTTAAATTTACCGCGATCATGAAGTACAATATGTGATGAAAAGCAATGTGAGAAGCACCGGGATGTACAAAAACAGTGCAGAGTTATAACCTCAAAGTGACAATGATCAAAATTTAAAAAAAATGGCCGGGTCATGAAGGTGAAAATAAGCTGAGGGGAGAAAGGGTTAATCACAAAATTTGTCATTTTTACAAGAGGTAATAGGAGAACATGAACCCTACAATTTATTATTGAATGTCTCGCAAATGTGGAAAAACCTCATATGTAGTCAAAAAATAATGTTAAGGTGCGCAGCGGAGCTGGAGAAGGAAGCGTGCGATGGGATTACAATTTTGGAGCACTTCAGTATTTGTCTCTAATGGATTCCAGACGCCATGTTGCAATTACAGAGGGCCCCAAAATGACAAAAAAGCAGAGCCCCCACCACAAGACATGTCGTTTTGGAAAATAACCCCCTCATGGAATTCATCGAGGAGTGTAGTGAGTAATTTTAGCCCCCAGCAGCTTCACATTTTATTAAGATTGAGCCGGTACAACAACAAAGAAGGGAATTTTGTTACTTACCGTAAATTCCTTTTCTTCTAGCTCCTATTGGGAGACCCAGACGATTGGGTGTATAGTACTGCCTCCGGAGGCCACACAAAGCATTACACTAAAAAGTGTAAGGCCCCTCCCCTTCTGGCTATACACCCCCAGTGGGATCACTGGCTCACCAGTTTTAGTGCAAAAGCAAGAAGGAGGAAAGCCAATAACTGGTTTAAACAAATTCCCTCCGAAGTAACATCGGAGAACTGAAAACCATTCAACATGAACAACATGTGGACCCGAAAAACAACCAAAAATCCCGAAGGACAACAGGGCGGGTGCTGGGTCTCCCAATAGGAGCTAGAAGAAAAGGAATTTACGGTAAGTAACAAAATTCCCTTCTTCTTCGGCGCTCCATTGGGAGACCCAGACGATTGGGACGTCCAAAAGCTGTCCCTGGGTGGGTAAAGAAATACCTCATGTTAGAGCTGCAAAGACAGCCCTCCCCTACGGGGAGGCAACTGCCGCCTGCAGGACTCTTCTACCTAGGCTGGCGTCCGCCGAAGCATAGGTATGCACCTGATAATGTTTGGTGAAAGTGTGCAGACTCGACCAGGTAGCTGCCTGGCACACCTGTTGAGCCGTAGCCTGGTGTCGTAATGCCCAGGGGCACCCACGGCTCTGGTAGAATGGGCCTTCAGCCCTGATGGAACCGGAAGCCCAGCAGAACGGTAGGCTTCAAGAATTGGTTCTTTGATCCATCGAGCCAGGGTGGCTTTGGAAGCCTGCGACCCTTTGCGCTTACCAGCGACAAGGACAAAGAGTGCATCCGAGCGGCGCAGGGGCGCCGTGCGGGAAATGTAGATTCTGAGTGCTCTCACCAGATCCAACAAATGTAAATCCTTTTCATACCGATGCACTGCATGCGGATAAAAGGAAGGCAAGGAGATATCCTGATTAAGATGAAAAGAGGATACCACCTTAGGGAGAAACTCCTGAATGGGGCGCAGCACTACCTTGTCCTGGTGGAACACCAGGAAAGGAGCTTTGGATGACAGCGCTGCTAGTTCAGACACTCTCCGAAGAGACGTGACCGCTACCAGAAAGGCCACTTTCTGTGAGAGTCGAGAAAGTGACACATCCCTCAGAGGCTCGAAGGGCGGCTTCTGGAGAGCAACAAGGACCTTGTTTAGATCCCACGGATCTAACGGCCGCCTGTACGGAGGTACGATATGACAAACCCCCTGCAGGAACGTGCGCACCTGAGAAAGTCGTGCTAGACGCTTCTGAAAAAACACGGATAGTGCCGAGACTTGCCCTTTAAGGGAGCCTAGCGACAAGCCCTTTTCCAACCCAGATTGCAGGAAGGAAAGAACGACAGGTAACGCGAATGGCCAGGGGGATACTCCTTGTGCAGAGCACCAGGATAAGAAAATCTTCCACGTTCTGTGGTAGATCTTAGCAGAAGTGGACTTCCTAGCCTGTCTCATGGTGGCCACGACCCCTTGGGGTAATCCTGAAGACGCTAGGATCCAGGACTCAATGGCCACACAGTCAGGTTCAGGGCCGCAGAATTCCGATGGAAAAACGGCCCTTGGGACAGTAAGTCTGGACGGTCTGGTAGTGCCCACGGTTGGCCGACCGTGAGATGCCACAGATCCGGGTACCACGACCTCCTCGGCCAGTCTGGGGCGACGAGTATGACGCGGCCGCAATCGGATCTGATCTTGCGTAACACTCTGGGCAAGAGTGCCAGAGGTGGAAACACATAAGGGAGCCGGAACTGCGACCAATCTTGCACTAAGGCGTCTGCCGCCAGAGCTCTTTGATCGCGAGACCGCGCTATGAAGGTCGGAACCTTGTTGTTGTGCCGAGACGCCATTAGGTCGACGTCCGGCACCCCCCAGCGGCGGCAGATTTCCTGAAACACGTCCGGGTGAAGGGACCATTCCCCTGCGTCCATGCCCTGGCGACTGAGGAAGTCTGCTTCCCAGTTTTCTACGCCCGGGATGTGAACTGCTGATATGGTGGATGCTTTTTCCTCCACCCACATCAGAATCCGCCTGACTTCCTGGAAGGCTTGCCGACTGCGTGTCCCTCCTTGGTGGTTGATGTATGCCACCGCTGTGGAGTTGTCCGACTGAATTCGGATCTGCTTTCCTTCCAGCCACTGCTGGAAGGCTAATAGGGCAAGATACACTGCCCTGATTTCCAGAACATTGATCTGAAGGGTGGACTCCTGCTGAGTCCACGTCCCTTGAGCCCTGTGGTGGAGAAAAACTGCTCCCCACCCTGACAGACTCGCGTCTGTCGTGACCACTGCCCAGGATGGGGGCAGGAATGATCTTCCCTGTGATAATGAGGTGGGAAGAAGCCACCATTGCAGAGAGTCCTTGGCCGTCTGAGAAAGGGAGACTTTCCTGTCTAGGGAAGTTGTCTTCCCGTCCCATTGGCGGAGAATGTCCCATTGAAGTGGGCGCAGATGAAACTGCGCGAACGGGACTGCCTCCATTGCTGCCACCATCTTCCCTAGGAAGTGCATGAGGCGCCTTAAGGGGTGCGACTGACCGTGAAGGAGAGACTGCACCCCTGTCTGTAGTGACCGCTGCTTGTCCAGCGGAAGCTTCACTATCGCTGAGAGAGTATGAAACTCCATGCCAAGATACGTTAGTGATTGAGTCGGTGCCAGGTTGGACTTTGAAAAGTTGATGATCCACCCGAAAGTCTGGAGAGTCTCCAGTGCAACATTCAGGCTGTGTTGGCATGCCTCTTGAGAGGGTGCTTTGACAAGTAGATCGTCTAAGTAAGGGATCACCGAATGTCCCTGAGAATGCAAGACTGCTACCACTGCCGCCATGACCTTGGTGAAAACCCGTGGGGCTGTCGCCAGACCAAATGGCAGAGCTACGAACTGGAGATGGTCGTCTCCTATCACGAAACGTAGAAAACGTTGGTGTTCTGTAGCAATCGGCACGTGGAGATAAGCATCTTTGATGTCTATTGATGCAAGGAAATCTCCTTGAGACATTGAGGCAATGACTGAGCGGAGGGATTCCATCCGGAACCGCCTGGCGTTCACATGCTTGTTGAGCAGCTTTAGGTCCAGAACAGGACGAAACGAGCCGTCCTTTTTTGGAACCACAAAGAGATTGGAGTAAAAACCTTGCCCTTGTTCCTGCAGAGGAACAGGGATCACCACTCCTTCTGCTTTTAGTGAGCACACCGCCTGCAGAAGGGCATCTGCTCGGTCGGGATGTGGGGAGGTTCTGAAGAACCGAGGCGGAGGACGAGAACTGAACTCTATCCTGTACCCGTGAGACAAAATGTCTGTTACCCACCGGTCTTTGACCTGTGGCAGCCAAATGTCGCAAAAGCGGGAGAGCCTGCCACCGACCGAGGATGCGGAGGGATGAGGCCGAAAGTCATGAGGCAGCCGCCTTGGAAGCGGTTCCTCCGGTTGCTTTCTTGGGGCGTGAGTGAGCCCGCCAGGAATCTGAGCTCCTTTGCTCCTTCTGAGTCCCTTTGGACGAGGAGAATTGGGTCTTGCCGGAGCCTCGAAAGGACCGAAACCTCGACTGCCACTTCCTCTGTTGAGGTTTGCTTGATCTGGGCTGGGGTAAGGAGGAGTCTTTACCCTTGGATTGTTTAATGATTTCAGCCAATTGTTCACCAAACAGTCTATCTACAGATAGTGGCAAGCTGGTTAAACATTTTTTGGAAGCAGAATCCGCTTTCCATTCCTTTAACCACAAGGCTCTGCGCAAAACCACAGAGTTGGCAGACGCCATTGAGGTACGGCTTGTAGAGTCCAGGACAGCGTTGATAGCGTAAGTCGCAAACGCAGACATTTGCGAGGTTAGGGACGCTACTCGCGGCACTGCTGGACGTATGATAGAGTCCACCTGTGCCAGACCAGCTGAAATAGCTTGGAGTGCCCACACGGCCGCGAATGCTGGAGCAAACGACGCGCCGATAGCTTCATAGACAGACTTTAACCAAAGGTCCATCTGTCTGTCATTGGCATCTTTAAGTGAAGCCCCATCCTCCACTGCAACTATGGATCTAGCCGCAAGCCTGGAGATTGGGGGGTCCACCTTTGGACACTGGGTCCAGCGTTTGACCACGTCAGGGGGAAAGGGATAACGTGTATCCTTAAGACGTTTGGAGAAACGCTTGTCTGGGTAAGCATGGTGTTTCTGGACTGATTCTCTGAAGTCAGCGTGGTCCAGAAAAGTACTCAGTTTACGCTTGGGATACCTGAAATGGAACTTCTCCTGCTGTGCAGCTGCCTCCTCTGCAGAAGGGGCAGGGGGAGAAATTTCCAATAGACTATTGATGGCCGCTATAAGGTCATTTACCATGGCGTCACCATCAGGAGTATCCAGATTGAGAGCGGTTTCAGGATTAGACTCCTGATCACCCTCCTCTGTCTCATCATGTAGAGACTCTTCTCGCTGAGACCCTGATCCGCGTGATGACGTGGAGGGTCTCTCCCAGCGAGCACGCTTAGGCTGCCTGGGACTGTCATCTGAATCAGAGCCATCAGGCTGAGATGCCTGGGACCCCCCTGAAGCACGGATTAACTCCAACTGAGGGGGACCGGGGAACGTTGCCGCAGCAGTGTCCATGGTCTGAGTAACTGGCCTGGCCTGCAAGGTCTCTAGGATCTTTGTCATAGTGACAGACATCTTGTCAGCAAAAACTGCAAACTCTGTCCCCGTCACCGGGACAGGGTTCACCGGCGACTCTGCCTGGGCCACTACCACCATAGACTCCGGCTGACGAAGTGGCACAGGGACCGAACATTGCACACAATGGGGGTCATTGTAACCTGCCGGTAGATCAGCCCCACAAGCGGCACAAGCAGCGCTTACAGCCTGTGTCTTGGCACCCTTGCGTTTTGCGGATGACATGTTGTCGTCTCCTCAGAGCAAGATAGGGTATACAGCCAAGAAGCGACCTTACAGTGCAATATATATATACAAATATATATGGTATAGAGAAAAAAAGGTACACCAAAATAACACTGTGGCACTAGTGGGGCCAGCACTAAAGTGCTGCTTACCGCCCGCTTAACGCGGGTGTGTGGTCGCCAGAAATCCCTTGTCTGGGTCTCCCAGAGCCTGTGTCCGTTCTCCAGCCAGACTGCATGTAGGAATGGCTGCCGGCGTCCTATGGAGAGGGGCGGGCCCTGGGCGTGTGCAGACAAAGAGCGGGAAACCTGCGTCCCACTGTGCTCAGTGAGAGGGCTGGAGCATGTAAATAAGACTCCAGCCCTCGGCGCTGATTAATCGTACAGCGTCTCTCCCTTGCCCTGATTGACAGGGTGGGGGCGGGAACGAAGCGGAGCTAGGCCGCAGAAGCCGGGGACTAAATTTATAAGCGACGCCGTCGTAAAAGCACGGTCGGCGCTAAGTCCCCGGCGCACTACAAGTCGCAGCCGCGCCGCCGCTCCAGGGGCGGCCAGCGCGGCAGTCCCCAACACATAAAGTCACTCAGAAAAACTGTATAGTGACTGTAACCCCAGCGCGCAGCGCTACTGTCCCCGGCGCACTAGCACACCCAGCAAGTCTGGAATGTGCGCGGCCTGTTTGGGACACAGAGTACCTGAATGTCGCAGGGCCTTGTCCCTGAACGGTACCCAGCTCCGTATCCAGCAGGTTCCATGGGTCTGTGGATAGAGCCCGGCCTCAGGGCTTGGGGGCCGGTAAGATCCCACTTCCTCAGAGCCCCTCAGGGGGATGGGGAAGGAAAGCAGCATGTGGGCTCCAGCCTCCGTACCCACAATGGGTACCTCAACCTTAACGAACACCGCCGACATAAAGTGGGGTGAGAAGGGAGCATGCTGGGGGCCCTAGTATGGGCCCTCTTTTCTTCCATCCGACATAGTCAGCCGCTGCTGCTGACTAAACAGTGGAGCTATGCGTGGATGTCTGACCTCCTTCGCACAAAGCAGAAAACTGGTGAGCCAGTGATCCCACTGGGGGTGTATAGCCAGAAGGGGAGGGGCCTTACACTTTTTAGTGTAATGCTTTGTGTGGCCTCCGGAGGCAGTACTATACACCCAATCGTCTGGGTCTCCCAATGGAGCGCCGAAGAAATTACATTTTTAAGCTTCACAGTTACTTTATGTGAGAATGAAAAATGTACGGTTATAGCAGAACATGGAACCACAGTTTCTTATGGAATTTCTGTCGAATGCAGCAGTACCCCAATAGGTGGTTGTACACTATTTTTTGGGCACACGGCAGGGCTCAGAAGGGAACGAGCACTATTTGGCCTTTGAAGCATACACTTTGTTTAAATAGACTGTGAGCACCATTTGCAGAGCCCCCGAAATGCCAGAACAGCAAAAACCCCAGAAAGTAACCTGTGAGGTGCAAATACTAAAAGGTTC